>NW_004955402.1:60185639-60203388 GCF_000276665.1 Chinchilla lanigera | reverse complement strand
GTTTTTTTTATTTTTCTCCGGTACCGGGAACTGAACTCACGACCTTGCGCTTACCAGGCAGGCGCTTTGCCACTGAGCTAAATCCCCAGCCCCCAGCCACCTTATTTTTGACAAAGTAGCCAAACAGCTTCACTGGAAGAAAGACAGCCTTCTTTTTAATAAATTCTCTTGGAAAAACTGGCTTTCTACATGCTGAGGATTAAAACTAGATCCGTATCTTTCACCATGCACTAAACTAAAATCATAATGGGCCAACGATCTAAGTATTAAAACACAAACACTAAATCTTCTAAGTAAAAATAAGTAGAACTCTGGAAGACATTGATGTAGGCAAAGACTTCATGAACAAAACTCGATCAGAAAGGAAATACCACAAAGAATCAACAAGTGGGATTTCATGCCTGTAAAAAGCTTTTGGACAGAAAAAGAAACCACCAACAGAGTGAAAAGACAGCCCACAAAATGGGACTGCTACTGTTCCTCAGAGGACTAATATCTAGAATATATAAAGAACTAAAAAAAAAAAAAAAAAAAAAAAAGACACTCCCAATATTTAAAGACACAATCCAAAAATGTGACTCTGAAATGAATGGACACTTCTCAGATACAGAAGTACAAATGACAAATAAACATATGAAAAAATGTTCAGTATCATTGGTCATTAGAGAAATGCAAATTAAATCAATGCTAAGATTCCATCTCACTCCAGAAAAAATGGCTATCATCAAGAAATCAACGAGTAACAAATGCTGGTAGGGACATTAGGAAAAAGGAACCCTTCTCCTCTGTGGATGAGAGTACAGGCTGGTGCAACCACTAGGGAAATTGGTATGGATAGTCCTCAAAAAACTAAAACTAAAGGTTCCATTTGACCCAGCTACTCCCCTTCTTGGTATCTTCCTGAAAGAATTAAAAGCATCAGACCACAGCAGTATATGCACACCCATGTTTCTCCCAGCATAGTTTGTAATATCTAAATCTTGGAAAGAGCCCAGGTGCCCATTAACCAATGAATGGATGAGGAAGATGTGGATTTTTTTTACAACTGAGTACTACTCTGCCATAAAGAAGGATAAGCTTGAGACATTTCTAGCTAAAAGGATGCACCTTAAGACTATACTCTAAAAAAAAGAAGACCATACTCTTAAGTGAAACAAATCAGACACACATTTAAACACTGCATTGTTTTTCTGATGTGAAAAACCAAAAGAAAGGAAGGGACAAAAAAAAGAGGAAAAGAAATGAGAAGAAATGTTCAAATAAGAAGGGGAACAAGGGAGGAGCAAGTACGAAAGAAAGGAAGGGACAAAAAAAGAGGAAGAGAAATGAAAGGAAAAAATGGAAACAAACGTTTTATAAATAAGGAGGGGAAAAGCAGTTGATGGGAGGGTAGGAATGGGGAAGAAGCAAGAGATATCATGTACAGTTATAAATTCCCTATGATAAATGTTACCATTATGTATAACTAAAATGTACCAATAAAAAAGATAAAATGAAATAAAAACAAAAATAAAAAAACTAAGGACATCTCTAAGAATTAAAGCTTTCCTAATAATTTAAAATTTGGATATTATCAAATTGTTTTCCAAAGAGGGAATATCAATTTATACTCCAGCTAATAAATAGTGTATAAGGTGAATGAGAAGCATTCCTATATAGTAAGTAGAGTATAATAAATTCAATGAGAAGCATTCTGCAGTGAAGGTAATTAGCATGTGTTTTCCAGAAAATAATGTAGCATTCTATAAAGAAGTTGAAAAACGAAGACTTATTTGTTAATTCACTGAACCCAATGATAGCAATCAACCCTATGGAAATATTAAAGATTCATAAAAAGATCCATATACAAAGATTTCTCATTTATAACACTGGAAAAACATTAATAACCAATAAAAACATTAGATATTATTATGCGAAGTCCAAATGTTAAAGTAATTTATAGTAGTAATATGGAAAACACTCATGATCCAATAAGTGAAAAGAGAATGTATTCGTCTAAGGGATGTTAGGGGGGAGATGCAGCTTACAAAACAAGACTGCAGCAGCAGCACATCACATAAACTACATACAATGCAGTGTGTGTACGCAAAACAGCCTGAAAGACTGCACACGCATCGCTCCATAGGTGTGATTACAGGTGCTTTTTAAATTCTTAAAATAATGAATTTTCAATGGACAAGTAAAATTATGTGTGTGTATGTGATATATATCAAGTCATTATCTCACATTTTGTTTGTGGTGAGAAAACTTAAAGTCTACTCTTTCAGCAATTTTCAAACACACAATGTATTATTGCCTTTAGTTGCAGTCATAATACACAATAAATATACTGAATTTATTCCTCCTGTCTAACTGGAATTTTGTGGCTTCAGCTCCACCTGGAACCACTGGTAACACCATGCTACTGTTTTATGAATTTACCTTTTTACATTTCAGTAAGGTGCTTTTATGATACACGTGTTTCTAACTTTTTCAAAAATATGCATTAGTTATATATGCTTTAAAATATAAAAATACATTACTTTAAAATAAGAATCAAAGGCCTTTAATAAAAAAGCATACAACCCGAGTACAAAATTTGAACTCAATTTTTAGGATGTAAATTTTACATATGCAACTTAAACACTGTATTTGTTTTTGTCTCAGGAAAAAAAATACACCAAACTGCCATACTAATTGTCTCAGAATTAGAAGTGACTTTTATTTTGCCCTCTCATCTTCAATTTCCATAACAATCAGGGAAGGAGGAGCAGTTTTAAAGTGACAGCCGCGTACCCTTCAAATTAGGCCCACTCAACCACGGTTCTTAAAGTTATGATTCTTGAAGTAGTCAAGAGTCTGGTTTGTGGCAGTTCTAGGATCAGCCACTTCTCTGACACCATGAATGTCTTCTCTTCCCCCAGATTCCTGTGAGTCAGGGGACCCAGGAGCCAAGCAAGACGATCACATACAACAGCAGAAAACTTACTTTGCACTGCAGAATTCTACAGAAGTTCCTTTCTGGTTGGGAGTGGGGTGGGGAACAATAGGAAAGAACTGCTGCCAGCCAATTATCCTTCAAATGTGCCATACACTAACACGCCTCTCCACAACGTACTAACAGGAGCCAGAAAGGAAAATGTTTTACCAGTGAACTACAGATTAGTCGAGACAAATTTAATGACAATTATCGGCTCTTTAAAATCTGTAAGAGAAGTTTTTAAAACTAATTTATACTTAAAATCCTTCTAATAATTAGATGTGTTTTATCAATTAGTTAGCAAAGGATATGCAAAAAAATTACCTCTTCCTTTTCATGGAGCATAATATGCGCTTTAAGACTAGCCACTCTGGAGAACTTCTTGTTACACACAGGGCAAGTAGGGTCTTCCGCATTGTGGGTACATTTATGAAGTGTCAGGTTGAATTCAACATTAAATGTTTGGGGGCACTGATCACATCGATGTGGCTATTTGGGGAAAAAAGTAAAGAAGCCATTGAAATACAATCTTTCCACAGATGCTTATTCAATGAACATTATTACAATGTTAACAAGTACTATAATGTACAGACACTTTGAATTCTCTTCTGGATCTGAGTTAGTACTTCCAAAAGGGACACCATAAAGCTTGACATGATTTCCTAAAGAATTTTTTTTTTTTGAGAATTGGTCTTGCTATTCAGTTCAGACTGGCCTTGAACTCACTATATAGCTTAGGCTGGCCTCAAACTCACAGCAATCTTCCTGCGTTAGCGTCCTAATGATATAAGGGAAAGAAACTCCCAACCTGCTAGATATCCAGTAAGAGTTCGCGTTCTCTAAAATCAAAGAATAAATTTTAGCAACAACGGAGGTTAAGAGAGAAATATATCTATTGGGGGAAAGAAAGCTTCTGTCTGAGACACAGGGGGGGGAGGGGATTTAGCTCAGCCACACAGTGCCTGCCTGGCAAGCACAAGGTCATGAGTTCGATTCCTGGTACCGGAAAAAAAAACAAACAAAAAAGAGAGAGACAGAGGGGTCCAGAATGGGTTGCCAAGGACCTTGCCTTTTCAAGGAATTTTTATAGAGCAAGTCCATGACGTGAGGCGGGTCCAAAATGGGAAAAGTGGGAAATCGCACGGTGGGCATGAGGTGGGACAAAACTATGGTCAACCAATAAGATTAAAATTGCTCAAGTGAAATTGACTACATCAGGATCAAATGGGGAAGCCAGTCAAATAGCAAGTGGGCACAAATATAGAACAGGGGCTTTTCCTATAAGCGGTTAGGTTAGTGGCTCTTCTTGGCTTTCTCAAGGTGACTGTTACGTATTTAGAATCTCAATCCCTGATGTTTATCCTTGGGAAGTATGTGGGCGCATTTGTTTTATCTTTTGTCTTGCAGTCTGGCCCACAGCAGAGGTGCCTGTCTCTCCTACAGTTGGAAGGTATCTCCTCTGTCTTCTGCACTGGCTCCTTTGATGGCCTAGCCCTATCTAACCGCCTGTAATATTTTTATCCAATTTAGCTGCCTATACCACTAAGTGCTGGGATTACGGGCATGTGCCTACAAGCCCAGCTTGAAGAATTATAAGGTAAATACGTATTTGCAGAAAGTATTACTACTGTGAAATGTTGCATACAAATGTATCTGGCTACAGTCTCTATGAAGACAGATGTGAGAAACTTCCACCCGTTACTTTTCCCTTCTGTTTCTCACTGTCACCACTTCAAATAAAATACATAACCATACAGATTTTTAGTGGATTCCAACTAGACGGTATTCTCCTATTTACTGGCAAAAAGCTGATACAACCCCTGCGGTTCTCTCTGAAGTACAGAGACACTAACCTTCAGACTGTTAAGCAAGGACAGCACTGCCTTCGAGCACCACAGCTGCCTGCTACCAGCACAGCTGCGCAGCAGCACATTCTCAGTACTGAGCCCAGGGAGGAGGGCTGGCATTTCTGCCCATCCCCCAGCTTACATTAGCACACCAGAGAAAAGTCAGCACTCACTCTGGAACTGTAGTTTTAACTGCCACTTGCCATCCCTCACTAGAGTAGACACTAATATTCTGGGTTCTTTTTTTCTTTGTTTTATTAAGACACAAACATTCTCGATATATCCACAAGAGGTACTACAAAAAAGGATTCAAAGCTGTACTTAAAATAGTACTGTACAGGGTAAGTTAGGCCGACTCAGTTACATATCGCATGTTTCCTCTATTAGAACACTAAAAAACTGAATAAACAAATAAATACGTGCGAGACGACAGGAAACCAGTAGCTAGACTTTAGAGCTGGAGACTGGGTCAGGAATGAGAGAGGTGCGGGGGAGGAAAAAGAATGATAGGGGTGCGGGGGAGGAAAAAGACAAGGGGGTAATGGGATGAAAAAAGATAAACATACATTAAATGTATGCACCAATTTCCCAAAATAAATCCCACCATCCTGTAATATTAATATGTACAAATAAGAAAATTAAAAATATTTTCAAAAATGACAATCTAGGGGCTGGACACAGCTCAGTGGTGGGATGTGCACATACTTAGTGCACACGAGGCTCTGGGACAGCCCCAGCACACACACAAAAAAAGGCAGCACAGTATTGCTCCCTACTGAGTGACCTACAACATCCACAATGCCACACAACACCACTGGAGGATAAAATGCCTGCTGGAAAGCCAGGCATGAAGGTGCACACCTATAATCCCAGTACACTGGAGGCTCAAGCAGGAAGATTATAGCAAGCTGAAAGCCAGCTTGGGCAACATAGTCAGCTCAAACCCAGCCTGAACTATATAATGAAACCCTGTCTCAAAACAAACAAACAAGCTCTGTTGTTTAGTCGTTTAGAAAACTGAAACTACTGAAAATTTTGAAAATACTTCCACTCATAATATTTGTCCACTCATAAAAAACTTTGATACATGCACTCAGACAGGCCCTCAAAAAAAATGCCAAATGTTTATAGAAAATAAGATACCCTACAATCTAATAATCTTCAGGTAAAATAAATTTAGCTTTCACATACCAACTTTTATAATGACTCATGTTTGTGACACTCCTTTAAAAATACATACCTTGTCATTTCGCTCATGCTCCCTCATGTGGCGTTGAAACTGGGACTCTTTTGGAAAAGACAGCAGACAGATTTCACATTTATGGAAGTTTGGAACTGGACAGTCATAATCAGTGTTCTCCGCATCCAAGGCTAAAACTCCATCTACGAAATTGCGTAAGTACAGACAATAAATGCCAGCTGCTATTCTCACTGTACAAATCAAACTATGTTATCTGATTATCATTTTACAGCCTAATTATGCCAGAGAGTTATGAGAAATTTTAGATGAAATTGATATGTCAAACATTTTTAATGGGCATGTCTTAAAGTTAGAAATGAGATGTATTAAGATGAGTAAGGTGCGACAAAAGCATTGTAAGTATTGGTTGTTAGGATTCCTATTAATCAGAAAACAGTTTCCTGAGGCTTCACAGCCACATACACACAAGCATCAAAATGAGTTTCCTTTTAACTGTGAAGACCCATTTAATTTCTTTCAAAGTCCCTAGGGACAACTTCAGTACATATTAATTCTTTATATTAATAAGATTCATTACATGTCCACACACGCGTACAGTGAGCACTAATCATATCGAGTTACCCTTTTCTCACCCACCTACCCCTGCTCCCTTCCCCTCCTAGTCCTGGTACTCACTATCCTACTTTCAGGTTTATTTTGCTTCTTTTTTTAGTTTCCACCTAGGACAGAGAACAAGCAATATTTGCGGTTCTGTGTCTAGCTTATTTTGCTTACCATAATGCACTCCAGTTCCACCCACTTTGCTGCCCAGGACAGGAAACCATTCTTCTCTACGACTGAATACTATTCCACTTCATACACAGACCACATGTCCTTTATCCATTCATCTGTTCAGGAGCACCTACCTGGCTGATTCACTATCTTGGCTACTAAGACTAGGGATACCGTAAATATGGACATGTAGGTGTTTTCTTGTTATGATTTCATTTCCTTCAGACATATACCCATAAGTGGAATAACTGATCCTACAGTTCTATTTTTGGTTTTTTGAGGAAGCTCCATACTGTTTTTCCATAGTGGCAGTACTAATTTCCATTTCCAACAGGGCATAAAATCTCATTTTCTCCACATCCTCGCCAGCAGTTGTAGTGTTTTAATATTTTTATAATAGCCATTCCACTAGAGTGAGACTATCTCGTTGTAATTTTAATTTGCATTTCTCTAATGGCAAATAATATTGAACATTGTTTCATATATTTGCTGGCCATTTATATTCTTTTGAGAAGTTTCTGTTCAGATCACTAGCCTATTTTGAAACTGGATTACTGGGAGTTCTTTTGTTATCGGGGGAGGCAGAGCAGTACTGGGGATTGAACTCACTCAGCTACATCCCTAACCCTTTTTAATCTTTTGTTTTGACATAGTTTCACTAAATTGCCCAGTCTGGCTTTGATCTTGTGACCCTCCTTAGTTTCCCAAATACCTGGGATTACAGCTGTGTGCCACCACGTCTTACACTGTTAAGTTTTTTTAGTTCTTCACATTTTTTGAGTTCTTTACATTTTTTGAGTTCCTTATATTCTGTAGACTGCATTCTTAAAAGGTAGCTCAAAGAACTTCACAGGATATTTTTGGCACTAGACACTCTCTGTGTCTCCCATGTCTATATGGGTACTTTCTATCACCCTCTACACACATATAAGCACAAAGACAAATACATTTAGCACAATTAGGTAGAAATCCAAGGCAGTTTAACCATATAGTCATCTTACCCACAAAAACATGACTATCACATGCTTTATTTTTTTTTTTTTTAGTTTTTTTTTGGTACTGGGAATTGAACTCATGACTTGTGCTTGCCAGGCAGGCGCTTATGCCACTGAGCTATATCCCTGGCACGTCACATGCTTTAATTATTCACTTTTTCTGCTGCCAAGAGCTCTAAGTTCACTATCAACATCAAACAAAGTGATTACATGATGATCAGAAAATATCTGAGCCAGGTGTGGTGGCATAAGCCTATAATCCGAGCACTTGGGAGGCTGAGGCAGGAGGATTGCTGCAAGCTTGAGGTCAGTCTGGGCTACATACTGATTCAAGGCCAGCCTGAACTATATAATAAGACCCTGTCTCAAAAAACTGAAAAAAAAATATTTGAGAAGCTTTGATTGCAAAAGTAATTTGAATCTAGCTTTGAAACCAATTTAGCTCTTTATAAAAATAAAGACTGCAAATAGTATATAATAGCTGTCCATTTACCACCACAAAAACAATAGTCTATCTCCAAGTTAGGAAAAATAAAATAATGTATCCTAATACTACAGGAACAATAATCTACCAATAATTTATGAATATGGCCATCTCTTTAATGCTAATGTATGTATTCATTGCCTTACCCATCACTCTATAACCATCCTATTCCATAGTGATGCTCAAGCCTGGCTTGTGATGACTTGAGTCTATACAAACCAGCTTAAAAATCACTCTTTTCCCCAGGTCAGGCCCAGAAAATTAGGCCAAGCAGCTAAATCTTAATGGCAGAAGTCAATCTTTTACCTCCAACCTAAAGATACTGTTATGATCGGAGCAGAGGAGGGGTTACTGAAGATTGAACCCAGGCCTTCATACGTTAGGCAGATACTCTACTACTGACCCACATGCTCAGTACTTTTTTAAATTTCATTTTCAGACAGCGTCTTATTAGCTTGCAGCTGGGAAAGGTGACTCACTCTGGTAATCCCAGCATTCTGGGAGGCTGCAGCAGGAGGAGTCCAAGTTCCCTAACTTTCCCAGGTTGGCTTAGAACTTGCTATCCTCTCAGCCTCCCAAGTAGCTGGGATTACAGATTTGTGCCATCACACTCAACTTATATTGGTCTCTCACAAAATGTCTCTTTATGATACGATGCCAAGTTCTAACTGCATGTACTGGATTGACAGATTTAACTCAAGGTTGAACCTTATGACAAATACTTAAAGCATTCTATAATTAAAATCTGAAGGTTTTATTTTTTGTCTTTTTCTTTGTTTTGATTTTTAGATAGGGTCTTGCTATGTAGTTAAACATATTATGCAGCCTCAAACTCACAGCGATCCTCCTGTCTCAGCCTCCTGGTGCTGGGGTTAGAGATATCCACCACCAGGCCCAGGCGAAGTACTTTTAATATTAAAATGAGATATATTTTCGTTTCCAAAGCCACGGCACTAATCGCTCGTACCTACTTTTACTTCTGCATTCTGAATAAAATCTTTCTAAGACACAGCTGCCCCTCCTGTCCCTGCTGTTAACATGCACTGCACTCGTTGAAGCCCTTCTCCAATACTGCTGCTGGGGAAGGCACCCTGGGCTGTTTCTCGCTGAACACAGTGATGCTGTCCATCTCCAAGGCTGCCTCCAGCAGCCTCAGCCCCGCCTCCACTTCAGGTCACTACCGCTCTGGCTCACGGCTACAGTTCTTTCTCCTTTCTTATTTCTGACTCCTTCCTACTTTATTTTCTCCTCTTTCTGCTGCTCCTCCCATGTGGTCAGCTCTCAGGTTTTACAGCTGGACTTCATCAGGTAAAACTACTGAGCCCATGAAGCCTTTCTGCCTAATTACTGTATCTCCAAAGACTTCACAGACCTGACACATAATATGTATCTAAAAGATATTTGCTAAATATTTGGAGATGGAAACAGCCAGCAACTTTATTTCAGCTTCCTCCAGCTGTCTGAAACTCCCAAGACCAACACCTCTAACTCCTACTTCTAACCTGGTTGGGTCATGCTCTCCACCTAAAGATTAACCTTAGAATTAGTATTTCCCAGCTCACATCCCACCAGATATTTCCATTTTGTCCTACGCACCTCCTGGCTGCACCCTAGAGCTAGCTGAAATGCCGTTTATGTTCTTTGTGGACTCTCCCAGTAGACAAACCTGCTTACACTTACAGCCCCAACTGCGGCACACAACTGTCTATTCAAAAAGAACTGCACCAGGGGCTGGGGATTTAGCTCAGCGGCAAAGCGCCTGCCTGGCAAGCGTAAGGTCGTGAGTTTGGTTCCCAGGGCCGGAGAAAAACCAAAAAAAAAAACCAAAAGGAACTGCACCCAAAGGGGCTCCAAGGAAGACTCTTACACCTTGGAATGCCCCTATGACCTATCAGATGTCTCCACGCTTAAGTAGGTACTCATCTGGAAATAAGATGTAACTCATAGAAAAATATCACTCCAGTTAGCACAGCTGTGCTGTCATCAAGAATACAAAAACAATGAATGTGAGTGAAGGTGTAGGGAAAAGTAACCCTCCCATACCGCTGGAGAGAAAGTAAACTAGTGCAGCCATTATGAAAATCAGTATGGAGATGCCTCCAAAAACTAAAATTAAATACACCCTCTGATCCAGCTACACTATTCCTTGGTATATTCCTGAAAGAGTTAAAGACAGTGTATTATAGTGATATATGCATACCCATGTTTATGGTGGTGTAGAAATAGCACAGATGCCCATCAACAGATGAGTAAAGAAAGTGTAGTGTACCTATACAACAAAGCATTACATAGTCTTAAAGAATGAAGTAGTATCATTAGCAGGTAAATGGATGGACTTGGAAACCATGTTAAACAAAATAAACTAGTCTCAGAAAATCAAATATTGCATGTTTCCTGGAGATGGCCCCTTCTGAGAGCTAGTCCTAGTCAATAAAACGCACGTGTGTCTTAAAAACCACATGACAGAAATATGGCTATTTTCAAGATGTGGAGCCAGAAAACTTGAGGGTATGTCAGTGCTACCACGTGGTTAGTTGTGGGTGTCTGGCAAACCAAATAATCTCTCTTCACCCAAAGAAGAAGATAATGATTTCTGTCTTTCCTGCTAACAAAGTTATTATAAAGATCTAATTTATACAATATATGTAAACTTAAAAAAAAATCCATCAGAATGGCTAAAACTAAAAGGGCACACAATATCAAATATTGATGTGGCTACTGTACAACTGGAAATCTCATATACTCCCGGGAAGAATGAAAGCTGCTACAATCACACTGGAAAACTACTTGGCACCGTCAACCAAAGGAAAACACTTGCATACCTTTGCATCCAGTAACTCTACCCCTAGATTTATCTCCAACAGAAATACACAAAAATATGTTTAAATATTCATAATGAAACTGTTTATAACAGGTAGAAACTAAACGCAAATGCTCTCCAAAAGTAGAATGGTAAATACATTGGAGAGGTTCACATACTGAACAAAACGCTACTGTATAAAAACATGGATCAATCTTACATATTCACCAAAAGAAATCCGACAAAAAGACATTTTTTTTTCAAACAGGGTCTCACTATGCAGCTCAGGCTGGGCTTGAACTCACTGTGTAGTCCAGGCTGGCCTCAAACTCATGGCGATCCTCCCTCAGCCTCCTGAGTGCTGGGTTTACAGTCATGTCCACCATACCACACCAAAAAGAAAATTCTTTATGGTTTAATTTTTTTTAAAAATATTCAACAAATAGCCAAAAACTAACCTATGCTGTTAGAAATCAAAACATGGCTAGACTTATAAGGGCACTGCTTGGGATGGAGCACAATGGAGATTCCTCAAAATGCTGCTAATGTCCTGTTTCTTATTCTGAGCACTAATTGCATGAGTCAGCTCTCTTGAAAATTCATTGACTAGAAATTCACCACAACTGCCGTTCTCCATACATTAAATACCAATATTCTTTACTTAAAAGTAAACTGCTATAATGTATAATTTTATTTTGTATTGCAGGCTTTTTTCCTTGAGATTGAGCACTAGCTAACCATAGCTAACCTGGTTTCTAGTGAACAAACTTCCATTGACCATATCTATAATCATTAGTTGACATATTACCCATAGTAGCTCTCAGGCTACAATAGCACATCTGAGTGTTCTGGAGCCAAATATTCCAGTGTCTAAGACATTTAAATATGTTCCTTCAGGAAAAAAGACTGCCAACTCCTGCCCCAGGTAGTCAGCAATGACTCACTTATGAGCTGCCCATTATCAGTGCAATCCTCGCATTCCCATTGGCCTCCACACCCCATGGCTCTTCCCCACAACACATTCAAACTTCATTATGCTAGGGGCGCTGGGCTTTGCATGTACCATGAATTCTTTTCTATGGTAAACAGTTATTATATTTATTCAGTCATAAACTCCTTAAAGCAAATAATGGCTTTTGTCTTTGTCACTGGACAAAAAGATTGGCTGCTCTATGTAACAATCTTCAGAAAACTAATACTATCAGAATGGGCAGTTGTCTTGTTTTTCATCACTGTATCTAATACCTCTGTACATCACATTTTTACCAGCTGCTGAATGTTCTTTGCCAAGTATTTTCAAGCTGATAAATACAAGGATGAACACGAATGCCTTAGTTTGCTGCACAATGATGCAGTTACATATTTTTTACAAAATGTACAGAAAGTGTTTTCTAAGTATGACATGTACTACCAATTTGTGAGATGACTTTAAGTAGTACAAATATAAATAATTTATAGTTATAAGATTGTGTATTTAACGTGTCTAGGTATAACTGACACATCAAAACAACGTGGATTGGCATGAGGACGGACATATAGGCCAGCTGAACAGAACTGAAGAGTCCAGAAAAACCCTCACCTCTACCATCAATTGATTTTTGACAAGAATGCCAAGATAATTCAATTAGGAAAGAACAGTTTTTTCAACAAATGGCTCTGGGCAAGTGGGTAACTACACTTAACAACGAACTCAGACCCATAACCTCACACCATATACCAAAATTAATTTAAATCAGATCTAAGCTCTCAACTTAAGAATTAAAACTCCCAGCACTCGGGAGGTTGAGGCAGGAAGATCACTGTGAGTTTGAGGCCAGCCTGGGCTACAAAGTGAGCTCAAGGCTAGCCTTAACTGCACGTGGAGCCCCTGTTCAAAAAACAAAAAAAAAAAAAAAAAAAAAACTAAAACTATAAAACTCTTAGAAAAAAATAAGCAAACAGTTTCATGATTGCAGACTTGGTAATGATTTCTTAAATATGACACCAAAAGCTATAGGTATGCAAAGAAAAAAATTGGACTTCAGAAATATTGTGTGTCCAAGGCATTACCAAGAAAGTAAAAAGACTAGCTAGAGAATGGAAGAAAATATCTGTAAATTATATCTTGTAAGAGCTTAGTACATAAAGATACATAAAGATGTACATAAAATACATAAAGAAGCCAAGCGTGGGCACATTCCTGTAATTCCAGCACTCGGGAGGCTGAGGCAGGAGGTCTGCTGTGAGTTCAAGGTCAGCCTGGGCTACATAGTGAGTTGAAGGCGTTAAAGGCCAGCTTGAACTGTACAGTGATACCCTGTTTCAAAAGGACAAAAAAAAAAGAATATATACAGATTATTTACAACAACACTAAAAACAAACCACAAAATTTAAAAATTGACATTTAGCCAAAAAACAACCAAATACACAAAGGTAATCTACATCATTAATCACTAAAGAAATGTAAACCAAACCAACAAGATACTACTTCACAATCATTAGGATGGCCCAAAGTAAGAAAAAACAGAAAATATTACTTTTCTCATAACTGACCAAAAAAAAAAACCAAGTTACACATTCTTTTCAAATATACATGGAACACTTACAAAATATGACCACAGAACATAAAACAAGCGTCACCAAATTTCAAACGACTACTATAATTCAAGGTATGCTTTCTGACAACAATGTAATTAAAGTAGAAATCAATAGCAAACAAGGCAATTTTAAAAGCCCCAAGTGTTTGGAAACAAGCCACACCTTACTGAGGAATTTATGAGAAACCCCAAGGGAAATTACAAAAGAATCTTGAACTTAATGAGGACAAAAATAAATCGTATCAAAACTTTAGTGATGCAGTAGAAACGCCAAGAGGCATAACATACAACCGCACACCCATGCTCAGTAAGTGGAGGGTTCCTTCTGTCCTGCACTACCTTGAGCAGACCTCTTCCCAGTCCTGGCTTTAGGTTTCAGTTTTTACAACATTTTCCCTAGGAGCTCTACCTTCAAGGGCTGCTACCTATCGCCATGCAGTGTTTCTAACATTATCACTAACACTCTCCTGAGAGCAACAGCAGAGATCAAGTCTCCGATTCAACTTTGTATCCCCAGACCTACAACAGTATCCACCTCTCACAGCAAGCGCTCAAAATTAGCTGATATCTGGGCACTTGGGGAGGTTATCCCACCCGGGGAACTTAGGAAGACTCTATCTTAAAATTTTTTAAAAAAACAAAAATCTTTAAAAGCTGGAGCTACAGTCCAGTGTAAAGACCATGGATTCAATCTCCAGTATAAAAAAAGAAAAAGTTGTTGAATAAATGGATTCATCCAGAAAAAGGAACCCTTCACCCCTGTTGGTGCAAGTATAGACTGATGCAACCACTATGGAAATCAGTGTGGAGATTCCTCAAAAAACTAAAACTGGAGGTTCCGTTTGACCCAGCTATTCCCCTTCTTGGTATCTTCCCAGAATTAAAAGCATCATACAACAGCAATATATGCACACTCACGTTTACAGCAGTAGTTTCTAACAACTAAATCTTGGAAAGATGAAGGGATAAAGATGTGGAGGTGGTTTTTTTTTACAGTGGCGTACTATTCTGCCATAAAGAAGGATAAGTGTGAGGCATTTCTAGCTAAATGGATGTACCTTGAGACCATACTCTTAAGTGAAAAAAATTGGACACAGATGTTTTAATACTGCATTGTTTCACTGGTGTGAGAAACCAAAAGTACAAATAAGGACCAAAATGTATAACAGATATTGGGAAATGGGAAGAAAATGTTCAAATGAGAAGGAACAAGGATGGAAGGAGTGGAGATGAAAAGAAGGGATAAGGAAAAAAGAGAATAGAAGGAAAAAATGAAAAAAAAGCTTCTGTAAGTAAAGGGAGGGGAGGGGAATGGAAAAAAAGCAGCAAGACATCATGTACAGTTACAAATTCCATATGATGAATATAATCACTATATCTATCTATCTAAAATGTACCAATAAAAAACACCCCTAAAGAAACAGATTCACCCAAATGGTAGGCTTTGCATTTATCAAGGCAGAACAATAAAATGCACGTTCTAAACCCAAATGCAGATCCAAACCCCAGCTCCAACTCGTACTGGGTGGACAGAGCTTCCGAGTCACTTAGCCTTTCTGAACTTCACTTCTGATATCTGTGGAAATCCCTACACACTTAGGAATAAAATTATAATGGGGTGACAAAAAAAGAGACACAATTATTTTATATTATGAGAATCACTAATGAGAGTACTGATACAGTATGCTTCTCAAACATTTTGGTCTCAGGACTCCTTTACATTCTCAAATATAATTGAGGCCCTAAATGACCTTCAGTTTATATGAGTTATATCTCATAGTATTTGCCCTATTAGAAGTTTAAGCAATTTATAAATTATTTATTCGTTAAAATAGGCCTATTCCATGTTAACACATATACATATTTTTATGAAAAAATACCAGTAGGAAGAGTGTCCCCTCCCTGCCCTCACTGAACCCAAGAACACTCTTCCACAGAGCTACCGCTCCAGCACTTTATTTTTTAGTCTGAAACAAGGTCTAGGTTGCCCAGTGAACCACTGTGGTAGAGAATGGCTGGTACAAAGCAGAGCAAGTTACTTTTGACAGATCTGAGGACAGATTCTCTGAAGAAGATGCAACACTCACGGCTTCAGAAGGACAAAAGGAAGTGGGTGACAGATCAGGACAAGGTCAAAGGCCCTGAATGAAAAATGTGGCATTGTCAGTGACTCCAAAGACTGAAGGTTACAGCAAGAGAAGAGAGCTAACAACTGCAAGTTCAGCCAGCGTTCTGCAGGGACGTGGGCCCCTGAGATGGATGAGGGTCCTGTGGTAGGGTTTATGTCAAGGGGATGAAGAGTCTCCTCAAGAGCTTTAATCAGGATGTGGCTGTCAGGTGAAAGAGATCATCCAGGCTGACAAGTGATGGATTTAAGGAGGACAAGACTAGTAGAGAGCAGCATGGTGCACACCTATAATCCCAGCATTTAGAAGGCTGAGGCAGGAGGAGTGCAACAAATTTGAGGCCAGCCTGGCTACATAGTGAGTTCAAGATCAGCACAGCCAGGCATGGCGGCACACACCTGTAATCCCAGCACTTGGGAGGCTGAGGAAGGAGGATCACTGCAAGTTCGAAACCAGCCTGGGCTACAAAGTGAGCTCAAGGCCAGCCTGAACTGCATATCAAGATCCTGTCTCAAAAAAGACAGAAAAAAAAAAGATCAGTTTGAACTTTTAAGACCCTGTCTTAAAAAAAGAGAGAGAGAGAGAGAAAGCAAGCCAAAAACCAGTTGGGAGCCTCCACTTTAAAGACTAAAGGGTAGGGCAAACTGGAAATACAATTCTGAGAAGCTATAGGATTATGAATAATACAGTTGAAACAAAATTATCCTTAGGTTTGGGGCCTGAAAACCCTGGTAAGCAGTGACTCCAAGTCTTAAGATGAAGAATACTGGGAAAAGAATAGGTTTCCAGTCTCCAGGCAATGGAATTTTTACATTCTCTTCTGTCTTCTTCCACGCAGCTGGGTGACACTGCGCGTTACATCCATGATTCCTGGCATAAGCCCTATTAACAAAAAAAATCAAACCACTAGCAAAATAAGGTTAAGGCCAAAGCCGCAAGAGGCAATAAAGACACCACCAGCCTCTGGCGAAAATTCTGAGCAGTTATCATATATTTGGAAATCAGCATTATCTGCCTTACCAGCCACCCAGCAATGCTCCAAGCAGTCCAGGAGAGTGCCACCAAGTGCATAAGCTTCTGCAGAAGTCCAGGTACACCACATCCACGACCTCGCCTTTACTTCCACACCTGGCAACTTCGTCAAGTACAGGAAGACTACAGCTGCTGGTCTGTCTGCTCCTAAACTTCCACAGATACCCACCCATCACCTCCTTCTTCGTAAAGTACTCTAGGGACAAACTTAACATCGTCTGTTGCATTTCCAGACCTGGCCTTATTCTGGCATCTGCATCTCTGCTCCTTTCAAGCTATTAATGAGCTTCAGTGAGCTTAACCCAAGGAAAGCCAACAGTGAGTCACTAACCCACGCAGCCAGCTACGAGCACAAAATCAAGAGGAAATCAACGCGCAATCCACCTCCCCCAGTCAGATTCCTAGGCCTGCATCTGCCTTCCAAGTGCCCGTGCAGAATTCTTTGCAAACCTAAGACCACCCTGACTGCACAGACTGCCAGGAGCACTGAAGGCTGGTGTCCTAGCACTCCCAGGTAATTCCCTAGGCCAGAAATGAAACACAGTAATAAGGCTCTGTGCCTCCGTCCAGATCACTGCCCTCCACCTCCAAAAAAAGTACAAAATAAGTGGGCGCCTGTTTTCCCTGTACAGTAAAACCCAATCGCTCTCACCAAACGGAGGAGGATTAAACCCCTTTACTGGGAGACAAAGTGAGGGCATGTTTTTCATCAAATTGCCAGTTTTAAAATTATGTACATCTCCCCTTCCTTTGTAAAACAAAACGAGCTATTTCATAAATTTAGCCAAGTGCGGCGGGCACCAATTCCAGAGAGGAACTCTGCCCGACGCCTGTGAGCAGCAGGGCTCCCCGCAGTCCTGGCGCCCCGCGCTCAGGCACAGGCTCGACCGCAGCCCTCCGGGACACCCGGCCGCGGCGCGCAAGCCCCGAGCGGCGGAGGCTCTGGTCGGCCGGGCGG
>NW_004955402.1:60175927-60183338 GCF_000276665.1 Chinchilla lanigera | reverse complement strand
CTTCTCCACATAAGATGAGCAAACAGATTGGAGACAAAAGTTTTGGGACATAAACCAATTTGTTCTAAGAAGAATTTGAAGCAGTTTTTTAAATACATGAATATAGGGCTGGGGATTTAGCTCAGTGGCACAGCGCCTGCCTGGGAAGCGCAAGGTCATGAGTTTGATTCCTGGTACTGGAAAAAAAAATTTTTTTTATGAATATCAGTCTGAATAAGTAGATGAGGAAACAAGTAGAAAACTGGAGATAGTAGCTAAACTAATCCAATAATTCCTGGTTAAAACTTGAATTAAAAATTGGACTCCAGGCTCCTTATCCCAAGAAGAAAAGAAATAATTAGTTACAAGAGTCAGTTACTCACAAAATCCCAACAAATCTGTGGTTTGAGTAACACATTTACTTCCTAATAAGTGCTGAGAGAAATGCAAGTTTTTATAACGTTACTGTTCTACATAATTACCAAAGTTGCGATGGCAAAGCTGACCCTAGAATGCACTTTAGCTTCAGAGGTATCGCATGGTTTTGTAGGATCATATCTTCATAACATCCATTAGTAGAGATTCTAATACCTGAGCAAAATTGAAAAAAAGCAAGAGCCTATGCAGTATAAAGTGGGCAGTTTTGTCCTAATCTGGCTAAAAGCACTAACACAGTTAATCTGCAGCAAATGCAACAACTTCAGAGGTGGGTTATTTGGCTGTTGTTAGGTCTTATATTGCCTAGATGTACCCTGGAAGCCTCATGGGGCATAGGAAGGATCTTTGGAAGGTAAGTGGGTTATGGCTGCTTAGGTGACTGGTTCTTAAGAGGTCTACCTGGTTGTAAGGGGTGGGTCACTATGGGCATGACTTGGAAGGGTATATCTTCCTTCCAGCTCCTTCCTTGACTGTGCCTCCTGCCTGCTGTGTCTTGGTACTAGGCCATCCTGCCTTGGGGCCCGAAGACCACGCAAGGACTGACACTGCAGAAACATGAGCCACAATAAACTCCTGCTTTAAGTTGTGGGTTGCTAGTATTGTTTCTCGGCAGTAAGGAAAATGACTAAGAAAGATTCTGGTACCAAGAGAAATGGGGTTGTTACTGTGAGACTACCTAAACATGTAGTTCAGGAGCCCTTCAAGCTGGCTCATGGGAGGAGTTTGAAGAGGCCTTGAGATGCTAGTTGGAGAAGCAGCCCTGGAATGATGTCTCTTTTTATTTATTTATTATTTATTTATTTTGTCTTTTTGAGACGGGGTCTTGCTATGCAGTTCAGGCTGACCTTGATCTCATTTGCTGGATCTCACTTGATCTCACAGGCTGGACTCAAACTTGCAACGATCCTCAAGCCTCAGCTTCCTGAGTGCTGGGATTACAGGCATGCGCCACCGTGCCCAACAGCCCTAGAATGATGTCAACAGAGCTTGAGGAGAGATTCTGGTCAAAGCTCTGAAGACAAGAATGCTGCCAGTGGGGCTGGGGATTTAGCTCAGCGGCAAAGCGTCTGCCTGGCAAGGGCAAGGTCGTGAGTTTGGTTCCTGGTATCAGAGAAAAACCAAAAAACAAACAAACAAAAAAAAAAGAATGCTGCCAGTAATGCATCTGGTAAAGACAAGGCTCAAAAAATTTCATTTGTAAAGTATGCCACTGAGTCAGACTTCAGGTCACGTGTGTTCTCTTCTGATGGGGACCCCTACAAAGCAGTCCTGAGCAGGACTTAAATTAACCAATTGGCTTTCCATGTTTACTTGTGAGTCTGTCCAAGGCCTAGGCCTCTTGTCTGGAGAGGGCAGACTCATAGTAAGTGAACCTCTGCCAGTCACTGATCCCTACTATAAAAGTGGGTGAAGCTGGGAAGCCTCAAAGGATAAGACAAGGTCACAGCTAAGGACACCTGGCTCCAACCTCAGCTAGATAAAGACTAGCTGCAGGCATCTCACTCCTGGGTGGAGACCGTCCTGGAGTTAGCATAGCTCTTCTAAATTAACATAATGCCTTACTTGAAGAAGTCCTTGAGAGGTTCCTGCCCTTCTTGAGTATTCCCCTCCCTTCTTCTGATAACTAAATAAATACAGACCACAGAGAGAAGGTCATCGTCTTAGCCCTGAGAGAATCTTGAATTCTGTGAGAGGGCTTTGATCCTCTTGGAGCCCTGAAATCACTCCATTTGTCTCTTTTATTTAGCCTTTGCTATCTGCTCATTTGAGAGGTGTGGACCTGATCAGTCTGCAATAGTAAGGGATAAAATTAACCCAATAATCTTCTGGTGAAAACTTTGTCTACATTTTCTTCCTGTCTTAAGACTTTGCTGGAGGGGCTGGGGATTTAGCTGAGCGGCAAAAGCGCCTGCCTGGCAAGCGCAAGGTCGTGAGTTCGGTTCCCGGTACCGGAGAAAAACCAAAAAAAAAAAGACTTTGCTGGAGACTGACATTAAGAGTATAGACTAATTAATCTAATGGAGGAAAATTCAAACCAGTCTAGTACCCAGGCTGTAGCAGGAGTAGTGCTTGCTACCTTTAGACAGGTTATACTGAGATTCAGGAGCAAAAACCCTATTTGAAACATTTTCAGTTTCACCAAAAAAGAAAAGGCCTGCTAGGGCACAGAATAACTTGGTTTCTGAAAATATTAGTATTAAAAAGAAGCCAAGTACTTTTCAGCAGGACAATACAAAATATTTCTTGAGGGTAAATGATGAGCCAACAAGGCCCCACCCTTCACCAGCTCAAATTTACAACAGTAGAAGACTTTGCTTTGAGAAGAGAGCCCTAGCATTACCCACTCAGTACTGGTCTTACAGGCAGAATTGAGAGTTATGGGGTAGTGGGGGCTTCCACCTAGATTCCAAGGGAAGGCCTAGCTGCCAGTCAGTGTGCACCTGAGAAGGCAGTGCACAAAGCTGTGAGAGTGAAGCCAAAAGGGCAGTGGAGACCCCAGGAAGTTGGAGAGCCCAAGAACATGAAACATCTGAGGAAAGCCACAAGCAGGGAACAAAACTAGCCCAACGGAGAGGCCATGAGGGCTGCAACCACCAGTAAGGTAGGGGCTGCCCAAGCCCTTTGGCGTTCTCACCTCACTACAACTTGCCCTGAGCACTGGACACAAAGCTATGGTTTATATGTTTGCCCTGCTGGATTTTGACCTTGAATTTGTTTCTAGCCCCACTCCTGCCTTTTGGAATGTGAATGTTTACCTCTGCTTTTTTATGATGGCAGTGTTTAAACTTCTTGATTTTCACAGGGGCTCACAGCTAAAGAGTTTTGCTTCAAGTCTCATAGGAGACTTTAGACTTCATCTTTGTAGCAGTGCTGACACTGTTAAGACTTTGGTGACTCTTAGAAACTAAATGCATGTTGCATAAAGAAATAAATGCATATGCCTGCCAGGTGTGGTGGTGCACACCTGTAATCCCAGCACTCAGGAGGCTGAGGCAGGAGGATCATTGTGAGTTTGAGTCCAACCTGGGCTACAAAGTGAGCTCAAGGCCAGCCTGCACTGCATAGTGAGACCCTGTTTCCAAAAAAAAAAAAGGAAAAGAAATGCACATGCATCTTGGGAGACAAGGGTGGAAAGTTATGGTACAATGTTTTGATTTATATATAGATGTCCCTTAAGGGCCTCATGGGGTCATAGAAAGAGCTTTGAGAGGTGATTGGCTTATGAGTGAATTATAAGTATACTTTGCTGTTAAGAGTAGAGTCTGGGGGCTGGAGATTTAGCTCAGCGGCACAGCACCTGCCTGGTAACTGCGAGGTCATGAGTTCGATTCCTGGTACTGGAAAAAAATTTAAAAAAAAAAAAGAGTCTGGTTGGAAGAGGTGGATCATGGGGGCATGATCTAGAAGGGTATACTTCCCTTCACAGCTGCTCCCTTGACTGTCTGCTTCCTAGCTGCTATGAAATTAGGAGCTATTCTTCCACCATACTCCTGTGCCACACTAATTTCCACAATGGTTTTACCCGTCTATACTCCCACCAACAGTGGAGAAGGTTTCTTTTTTCCCACAGCCCCACCAGCATTCCTTATTGGTTGATTTCTTGATAATTGCCATTCTTTCTAGAGTGAGATGGAATCTCAGTGTTGTCTTAATTTGCATCTTTCAACTGACCAGTGATGTTGAACATTTTTTTTATATATTTGTTTGCCATTTCTCCTTCTTCATCTAGGAAATATTTATTAATTTCAGATACCCTTGGGCTGGGGGTATAGCTCAGCAGCACAAGCACCTGCCTGGCAAGCATAAGGTCCTGAGTTCAATTCCTAGTACAAAAAAAAATTCAGGTGCCCATTTTTGAATTGATCTTTAAATTTGAGGGGGTCTGATATTTTTGAGTTTTTTATATAGTCTAGATAGTAGTCTTTAGTCTGAAGAAAAGCTGGCAAAAAATTTTTACCACACTGTGGGTTGTTGCTTCATTCTGTTGGTTGTTTCTCTTGCTTTGCAAAATCCTTTTAATAAGATGATATCCCAGTTGTTCATTCTTGGTAATATTTTCCATGAGATTGGGGTTTTCTTCATGAAGTCTTTGCCTATACCTATGACTTCAAGAGTTCTACCTATTCTCTCTTCCAGCAGATTTAGTGTTTCTACTTTTTGTGTGTGTGGTGGTACTGGGAATCAAACTCTGGACCTTGCATTTGCCAGGCAGGCACTTATGCCACTGAGCTATATCCCTGGCCTGGTGTTTCTATTTTAATACTTTGATCTTTGATCCATTTTGATTTTGTTTAGTGTATGTTGTTAGACATGGGTCTAGTTTTAATATTCAACATGTGGAAACAGGCCATCTTTCTACAGTGAAGGTGTTGGGCTACTTTGGCAAAGACAAGGTGACTGAGTGTGTTTGGAGTTGTTTCTGCACCTTCTAATCTGTTCCGTTAACCCTGGGGTCTATTTTTTTGCCATACTATTTTTATCACAGTAGCTTTGTAGTATAGTTTCCAGTCAGGCATTTTGATGCCCTCTTCCTTGCATTTGTTGCCTAGAATTGCTTTTGCTATTGTGGGTCTCTTCTGGTTCTAAATGAATTCTTTTGCATAGGATGAGGATATTTATAAAGTAAGGACCCTGGCTTCCTGCTGAGTCAATTAAATTTTTAAATTTCCCAAGTTGACACAGTGTATCAACCATAACAATCCACCCCTTGTCATCTTGGCAACCAGACACATTTTTAAACTAGTTTTTAGATATAAAGATACGCTTATTTTTATTATCTCTCAACTTGAACATTATAACACAGGTTTAATAATCCTTTAGAACTAGTAGTAAGTCTATTACCATTATATTACATTAGAACCATAACAATTTGCCCCTGGACCCCCAAAGACTCATGTACATCCCTTTATGCAAAGAGTATTTAGTCTAAGAGTTGCCAAAGTCCTAATAGTTTCAGCATTGCTGAAATGTCTAAGTCTCAAGCCTCATCTGACATTTAAGGCAAACTCTTAGCTGCAATCCCCTGTACAAATGAAAACAAAGTTAAACACTTTTAACATTTAATGGCACAAGATAAGCATTTTTATTTTAAAAATTATAAACAGGAAGATACAAAGAATTGGTACCAAAGCAAATGTAAAATCCAGCAGTAAAAATATTAAGTCTTTAGTTTTATGTGCACCATCTGAGGCAATCTGTGGCAAATTGTGAGCTCTAAAGGGCTTGAGTGAGTCCACTCCTATGGGGTGGTTATAGTTCCCACAGCTTTTTGGGGAGGGCCTGTTTTGCTCTCTCCTTGCAGCTTTTTTAGATGAACCACGCTTTTGGCTTTTTTAAACTTTTAGGGTCTCTACTACAACTTTGGTTTAACACTCACAGCTTTATACAGTGCCCTCTCAGGGGCATACTGCTTGGCCTCCCAGGCCTTTTGAAATTGAGGTGGAAGCCTTTTAAACCCCATAACTCTTGCATTTTGCATGCACCTAAAATCAGCATCACATAGATGATGTTGAGATCTGCTGCCAGCTGGAGCAGTAACCAGGCTTTTCTCTCTCTTGGCTGTAGGGATTGAGTGCCTGGATTGCTGGGCAATCTGAATCTAATTTTGAGGAACAAAATTTTTATGCTGCTGCCATTTTGGAATGTGGTACTCTGCAGCTTTTTTTTTTTTTTTTTTAAAGCAAAATCTTTTACTTTTGTAGTTTTTAGGCTATAAAAACTGGAGACTTGCTGTTTTTTTGTGATGCCCTCAGGCCATCTTTTGTATTTTGGGTTTATTTTTTTTTTAAGCAATTAGGATCTCTTCAGCTCTATCTTTGTAGTTGATAGCATTTCTGGAGCTTTCTTTTTGGCCAGACTCACAACATTTTAAATCATCCTGCTGGGCTCTTCGTTCTTGATTTTTAACATAGACCTGGCCTAAAGCCCCCAACAATAAATAGCCATGGCACAGCCTCAACATTTAATTGCCTTGCAATTTTTTTCTGCCAGATTAATTAGCCTGCTGCCCTTAATCTTAGTCTCAGGCAAAGTCTCTGGACCTGAGCAAAATGCAGACACTTCTTCCAAGCCATAACACACATCTTCTGCAGTCCAGCAGCCAATGAAGTGCTTGTTTGCAGCAGAAACCTCCTGAGCCTGGTCTTTACTGGCAGGATTTTTATCAGCCTTCTAGTCTTGAGCTCTGACCAGAATCTCCTATATATAATAGCCTAAGATGTTTTAGCTCTATTTGCCCAGAGGACATCTCTGAACCTTTTTAAACTCTTCCCACAAGCCATTTCCAAAGGCTCTTGAACCACATGGTCAGGTATAATCAAAGCAGTGAGATTCTTATTTATATACAGGAAGGCTATTGATTTTTGAGTATTGACTATATCCAGCTATACTACTGAATTTGCATTTTAATTCTAGAAGTCTTTTGGTGGAATTTTTGGGGTTTTCTATGTAGAGTATCATGTCTCTACAAATAATGACAACTTCTTCCTTTCCTATCTTTATTCCTTTTATTTCTTTCTCTTATCTAATTGCTCTGGCTAATATTTCTACAACTATATTGAATAAGAGTGGTCACAGTGGGCATCCTTGTCATTTTTTTTATTTTAGAGTAAAAGCTTTCAGTTTTTGTCCATTTAGTATGATTTGGGCTGTTGGTTTGTCACAGATGGCTTTTTATTAGATTGAGATAAAGACCATCTATTCTAATTCTCTGTAGGGTTTTTAATCATAATGAATGTTGGACCTGCTCAAATGATTTTTCTGCATCTGTTAAGATGATCATATGGTTTTTGTCCTTGGTTTTGTTAATATAGTGAATATTATATTTGTGTATGTTGAACTAGCCCTGCATCCCTGGAATGAATCCTACTTAGTCATGGTGTACGATCTTCTTGCTTTGTTGCATTCTGTTTACTGGTATCTTATTGACAATTTTTGCATCTATGTTCATTAGGGAGATGGGCCTGTAGTTCTCCTTTTTCCTTTCTCTCATTCT
>NW_004955402.1:60174486-60175827 GCF_000276665.1 Chinchilla lanigera | reverse complement strand
CCGGGGCCGCGCTCTCGGCCGCCCGCGCCCGGCGCCAGTTCTCTTTAATAGACGACGCTTCAGTGCATTAAACACTGCAGTTCTGGGTTTGCGGGCAGTGTTTCTGTGGCCTGCGTTACTTCCAAATGTGAGCCTGTAACCAGAGGAAACTGTCAGAAAAGGAACAGTTTTGACCAAGTCTGAGTAAGGTGACTTCATTATCCTCCGTTATATTCATTTAAAGCGATAGTGCATGATTACAGCAATGTGCCTGGTTTCCGGGCAAACGGAAAAGTGGAAAGAATCCGCTCACCAAAAACTTGGAACCTGGAAGGGCAAGAAAGAGAAACCAGTCTGTGTGTTATTACAGGTTTGTAGAATCCACCAGAAAATTTTTAGAAGGGCGAAGTTAGTAACTGCAAAATGGGAAAGGTGGTTTTTGAACTGAATCTTTTTAAATGATTGCGTTTTAACAAGCAAAGATGGTTAAGGCTTTTCAAATGGACGCCCGATCAAGAAGGGATGGAAACTAAATCTTTTATGTGTCTGGTACTTTATGTATGTTTACATTTAGCCCTCCAATGCCTGAAAAACCCCAGGCAGATAAGCCTCTTTAAAAAGAAAGAAACATACTTAAGAACTAGAAGTTACTTTAGGGGCTGGGGATTTAGCTCAGCGGCAAGGCGCCTGCCTGGCAAGCGCAAGGTCGTGAGTTCAGTTCCTGGTACCGGAGAAAAACCAAAAAAAAAAAAAAGAAAAAAAGAAATAGAAGTTACTTCAGATCTAGCCAGTGAGTGACAGATGATTATTTTAGCCATATCTGTTGAGGGGCTTGTTTTTAGAGACAGGGTCTCACTGTGCAGTTCAGGCTGGCCTTGAGCTCACACTGTAGCTCAGCCTGGCCTCAGAATCGTAGTGCACCTCTTGCCTCAGCCTCCCCGTTGCTGGAATCACAAGTGTGTGCCACCACCCCTGGCTGACATCTGTTTTTTAATAATGCTGTAGTACGTTTCGGAAAATAATCTTTACTCCTTAGAGCAATTCTTTGAGGCACCATTTTTTACAGATTAAAAAAAAAAAAAAACATAGGGTTTAACTTGCTAAATGTCACATGGCCTGTGAGTAGATCCAAAATTCAAATATATTTTTACCTCTAACTCCCTTTTTTTGTTTGTTTGCTTTTTTGTTTTGTTTTGGTGCTTTTGAGACAGGGTCTCCACATAAGATGAGCAAACAGATTGGAGACAAAAGTTTTGGGACATAAACTAATTTGTTCTAAGAAGAATTTGAAGCAGTTTTTTAAATATATGAATATCGGGCTTCTCCACATAAGATGAGCAAACAGATTGGAGACAAAAGTTT
>NW_004955402.1:60141473-60167023 GCF_000276665.1 Chinchilla lanigera | reverse complement strand
TGTGTGTGTTTTTGAGACAGGGTCTTGCTATGTGGTTCAAATGGCCTTGAGCTCACTTTGTAGCCTAGACTGATCTCAAACTTGCAATGATCCTCCTGCCTGAGACTCCTGAGTGCTGGGATTACAGGCATGTGCCACCATACCTGGCCTATAGTTCTCTTTTTTTGGTTGGATCCTTCTCTTGTTTTTGGTATCAGGGTAATACTTGCTTCCAGGAATAAACTTGGGAGTTTTTCTTCCCTTTTGACTTCATTAAAGAGTTTGAGAAGTAGCAGCATTAGGTCTTCTCTAAATTTCATGCATAATTTAGCAGTGAACCTGTCAGGGCCTGGGCTTTTCTTTGTTGGTAGGTTTTTAATTCTGTCTTCAATTTCATTGACTTATATTGAGTTATTTAGAATTTTTATATCTTCTTGATTCAGCTTTGGTAATTCATATATATGGAGGAATCTGTCCATTTCTTCTGTATTTTCCATCTTATTAGAATACAGGTTCTGGAAGTAGATATTGATGATCTTCAGGATTTTCTGCAGGATCTGTTGTGATTTAACCCTTGTCATTCCTAATTATATGGATTGAGTGTTTTCTTTCTTTGGTTGAAGTTGGCTGAGGGTTTGACTGTTTTATTTAATCTTTCAAGGACTCACTCTTCAATTCATTGATTCTTTATAATTTAGTCTCCATTGCATTAATTTATGCTCTGATCTTTATAATTTTCTCCCTTTTACAAGCTTTGTGCTTGACTTGCTCTTCTTTTTCTAGAAGCTTGAGGTTCAACATTAGGTTGTTTATTTGAGCTTGCTCTGTTTTTCTCATACGAGTATTAACCATAATAAATGTCCCTCATAGGACTGCTTTCATTGGGTCCTATAAGTCCCAGTATATTTTATTGTCATTATCATTTAATTGTAGAACTAATTTCTTCTTTAATTTCATATGTGACCCATTGGTTGTTTAATTTCTATGTGTTCCTGAAGTTCTTATGGTTTCTCTTGCCACTGATTTCCAATTTTATTGCAGTATTGTCTGATAATATACATGGGGCAATTTTAATTCCTTGGCATTTACTTAACCATGTTATAACAGCTAGAATGTGGTCTATTTTAGAGAACATCCCTTGTGCAACTGAGAAGAACGTGTATTCTGATGTTGTAGGGTAGAACACTCTGAAGACATTTACTAGGTCCATTTGTTAAAAAGTTTAGTTCAGTTCTAATATTTCATCATTGATTTTTTGTCTAGTTAATCTGTCCATATGTTACAGTGGGATATGAGGTCCCCCATTATAATTGTATTAGTGCCTATTTGATTTGTCATGTCTGTTGATATTTGTTGTATACAGTTGGGTGCACTGTTTATTGGTGCATATATATTTATGAATATTTTCTCTTCCTCTTGCATTGTTCCACTTCCAAGGATATAGTAAAATTCTTTGTTGCTCTTAATCAGTCTTGGCTTGAAATCCACTTTGCCTGGAAATAGAATAGCTACCCCTGCTTCTTTCCAGGTTCTTGTCACAAGCAGTATTGTTTTCCATCCTTTGACTTTCAGTCTATCCATTTTTTTTTGTATTAAATGTGTTTCTTGTGTGCAGCACATTGTTGGATCTTGCTTCTTGGTCTGTTCTACCAGTCTGTTTCTTTTGATTGGTGAAGTGAGACCATTAACATTGATGGTTCTGATTTATATATATTGACTTATCCTTGTCATGTTATTTTCCTTTTGTTGGCTCCCTTTTTTCTCCTTTTGTTTAATTGGTTACTTTGCCTGGGTAGATTTGTTTTGCTGGAATTCATGGAATTGTAATTTGTTGTCTCTTTGCATCTTGTTTAAGTGTCTTCTCATTTTGTATTTTTTTGTATAATTTCTGGAATGATGCTTGTAAATTGCATAAGGCAAGTAACTTTATTACTAATATTTATTACCTTTAGGAAGTGACTACCTCTCAGAGGTGTCTTCCATGTATATCTGACTTTTGAGTTTTGTGTCTGTTGTAAGGTCTTACCTTTTCAATTTATTGGGGGTGAGAATTTGCCACTTGGCCCAGCCCTTGGTTCTTTGGCACTGGTCTTTAGTATTTTTTATGACCTATAGGCAATCTCAGCTTGGTATACCAGGAGAAACAACTGATAACAACATTTATGTCACCTTGGCAAAAGTGATACAATCAGCAATAACAATAGCATCAAACACAGCCTAGAACATGACAAACTGAAGTAACTATTAATTTGTCACCTTTGACTGTATGAATTAGATTTGTGGTTACATAACAAAATCTAAAATGAACTAGATAATTGTATGCAGTAAATAAGCCCTCAATATGGCAATTTTACCCTCAGAGGAGAAAATTTGAAAGAAGTTGGGGGGAAAAAAATAGAGAAATAGAAGAAGAGGAAGCAATTAGAAGGAAGGCTAGAGGACAAAGGAAGATCACTCAAACTTTGGGAAACTGGTGAAGACAGGAGGGAAAGAGTGAAAGAAAAAATAAAAACAAGAACAGAACAGAAGAGCAACAATGAAAAAAACTGGAAACCACGTTCACACATATAAAAGCAAGAATATACAATCAAGAAAAAACAAAAGATTAAAAAGAAAAAGAAAAAGAAAAAAATGTCCACTTCAAGTCATGTCTCTGCTGTCACTGGTAGACAGTGTGGGCAGGCAGAGTCCAGATCTGAGCTGGTTAATCCCAGCAAGCCAGCTGTGGTTTTATGGCAGCATAGTGGATAATCCCAGTGAGCCTACACCTTTAATTCCACTGAAGTTCGGGCTGGTTTCTGGCTCTGAGCGTTGAACCAGATTCACTCAGCCTGCAGCAGACCATTTGTCTCTTCCCAGTGTAAACTTGGTTTCCTGCCAGCTTGAACCTGACTCCCTGACCTCCTGCTGATTTGAACTCAACTTCCTGGCCCTGTCACTGGGAGCCACTAGATAGCGCCAGGCCGCAGCAGTTCTGAGTTCTGAGCTTAGTTGGCCCCTTTCCAAGATGGCTGCCAGCCAATCATCCTATCTTAAAGAGGAGGACATCTGAACCCAAATAACTCACTAGCCAGTGCAGTCCTCTACATTCATTGCTACGTTCCACTGGTACATTTCTCTGTGGATGCTTCTGGCATCACTAGTAGTTAATGTGTCTCAGCAGGTTTGCGAGCTGCCCCTCCCATGCAATGAGTCCAGACTCAGGGAAAAAGTGCTGCTTCTCACCTCCTTTTCCTTCCTTGAAGTCTTTCTCTTCACTGTCCCCGTGCAATTCTTGCTTCAGATCCTTCCTGTGTTTTAGGGGCCCACTTTCCTCTTTCTCTTCCTCACTTTGCTATATTCCAGCGTCTGGACACCAAAGCTCTGAGAGACTCTGTGATGTTCACCACTCTGTCATAGAAGTTACTGAAGCTATTTTTAACTGTCACATTTTGTTTTTCTATATGTTTTCTCTCAGGGGTACCTTTGAAATTATAGATTATATCTTCTTTTTTAAAATTTATTTCAAAAATAAAGGAAAACATTAACAAACAGACATCCATTTACAAAATAGGATAAGAACAATGCAAACATTACAGAGTTACAGACAAAGTGGTAGGAAATTAACAATGGTGGTTGTATTAGGTATTGGTATCACAAAGTTGTTTCACAGGAAAACAAATAGAGACATGCAAGATTGATCAAACAAGTAATCATTAACTGTTCCTTTCTGTAGAACAATAGAAGACAGTAGTACAACTATGATAGCTATCTGGTATATGCATACATACATAATTTCCCCTTCTTTCCCTTCTCTTTTCCCATACCCCAGTTGCCCTTTTCTTTTGAGCATTTTCCTTTCATTTCACAGTGCCTATCATACCTCCTAGTTTTTATTCACTCTTTCTTACAGTAGTGAGATAAGATGTTGCTTACACATGCAAGTCTGATTTATTTCACTTATAAGTATGGTCTCTAGTTGTGACCATTTACCTATAAAAGCCTCGAGTTTATCTTTCTTTATAGCTGAGTAATATTCCATTATAGAAAAGTAGCACAATTTTTTTATTCAGTCCTCAGTGGATGGACATTTGGGTTGCTAGATTATATCTTCTATGTCAGCATTAATACCTTCCAAGAATTCATTCATTTCATCAATGTGTTAAAACATTGGCATGGGTTTTTAAAATACATTTTTATATCCTGGTTAATATCTTTAGAATCTATACAAATATACCCTTTCCATTCCTGATATTATTTTCATTTTTTCTTTTCTTTTTTCTCTTTTTTGAGACACTGTCTCACTATGCACTTCAGGCTGGCCTTGAGCTCACTTTGTAGCCCAGGCTGGCCTCAAACTCACAATGATCCTCCTGCCTCAGCCTCCCGAGTGCTAGCATTATAGGCATGCACCACCACACCTGGCCATTCCTGATATTATAATTGTGGTGTGATGATTAATTTGAAGTGTCACTTTGACTGAATTAAGAACACTTATGGACCTGGAAATACATTGTTTGGATTGTGTCTGTAAGGGTGTTTCCAGAGGAGATGATTCTGAGTGGATTAGGGTTAAATAACATGACTTATAGAGCAAATGGGAAACTGGAATATTAACCAAGATAAGGAAGATTGTGGAGGGTCCAGATCCCTGGGCATGGCCATTTGCAGTTCAACTCACTGTCACCTGGGAGCTCTGCTTCCTGAGCAGAGATTGGCATCTGTACATTAGAAAGGCTGCTTGCTGAGTGTTTATAGATTTCAGACCCTGTCCCTCCTTTTTTGCTACTGGAGTACTGGTGATTGAACCGTGGGCCTCTGTTCTTCACTCTGAGCTACTTCCCCAGCCCTTTTGTGTTTGGAGACAGTGTCATGCTATTATGGTTTGGGGGATATTTTGCAAGGGAGACAATATAATACAGGACATATATTTTATAAGATTATTTATAATAGTCACCCAAAGAATCATATACAAGAGAGTGCAGGAAATCTGTCCACACATTATAAACTAAGAATCCAGCTGAGCACCTGGATCCCACGATAATGTCCTGAATGAGTCCATGAAGACCTAGAGCCCATAACAATGCCGCCCACGAATCCAACTGGAGGCCCAGAGCCCACGACAATGTCTCATGCAGGCCTGTTTCACAGATCTGCTGCGAAGGCCCAAAGGTCAGTGGCAGAATCTAGGAAGTCTGTGCCAGTGGGATGAAGGATCTGTGCTAGCAGGCTGAGGGATCTGCACTGGAGCCAGGAAGCAATGCTCAAAGTAAGAACCAGAGCTCCCCCAGAAGGTACCACAGCCATCCTCAGGAACAGTGAGGTCTGGAGCTCCTCCAATGGTAAGACAGCTGAGTTCCCATCAGGAAAGCCAACACAGCAAGCTTCTTCAGGAGACTGAGCTGTGCACCATCTTCCCCTCTGGAGCCAGGAAGTGATGCTTACGGTGAAGACCAGACTCCCCCAAAGTGAACCAAAACTATTCTCGGTGCCAACAAGGTCTCGAGCTCCTTGAAGGATGAAAACAGACAAGTTCATCAGGAAAGCCAGCATGACAAACTCCTCCAACAGAAACAACAGCTCCTTACAGCTTCTACCAGCTCCAACAGCCTTTCTCCGCTCCCAACAGCCTCCTTCTCCTTCTCCAGTTCTGCCCATTATGCTGCTGGCAACAATCCCAAGGTGGGCCTGCCACACCCAGCACCACGCTTACTCGGCTCAGCTGGGGGTTATAAGTTGACACCAGTTGTCAATCCACTACACATGTTAACTTGGTAAGTTCCCTAGCCTATGCTTGAACTGGCAGCCCTCCTCTTCTCACCAGGTTGCGTGGTTCTGTGGTCTCCTTCCAGAGGTGGTTTCCAGGTTCTTCTAGTCTTGAACAAAGAAATGGACAAAACAGGTGCAAAAGGTAGCAAGGTTTTACATTATTAAAGGTAGGAAAAGAAACATGTTCTGCAGAGTGTTTGGGCCAAGTAAAAGTAGGAAAAGAAGTACACTCTACAGCATGAGAGCAACTACTGTGAAAGAACACAGTAGCAGAAAGCTCAGTGGTGACTGTCCCTTTGCATTTCCTGCTCCTCAGGGTGATGTCAATCTAGGCTGTCCCATTGAAAATTGCTCAAGTTCTCTCGAGAAGAATTGAAGACAACACTCTCTGACTGGTTCCACATGCATGGCTTTGGGAACTGTTCTGAGTCTTGGTCCTGAAAATTTGCAATTAATAGATCATACAAATTTCTCCAGAAAATCTGCCGAACCCTAATCTCCTGCCTCACCACCTCAGCCTCCCAGAATGCTGGAGTTACAGCTACATACTACCATGATTATTGGTCTAGTCCTTTCTTTCCATAATCCAGATTTCCTCAGACTTTCATTTTATATACCTACTAATCACAAAAGAATTACAGAACTTTTCTACAAAATTTGAGGAAAATCAAATTCACTTTATTTATTAGAATAAAATCATTGGGCTAGAAAATAGCTATCATCTTACATAAATCTCTTTGATGGGTAAAAGAAGTTGAATCCCAGAGATACTACTTGGTTTAACCAAAGCAGAACAAACAATAGCAGCACCAAAACCAAGATTTTCAGAAGTACAGTGAAAGGTACTGACTTCTCATAAATGCAAAAACTGAGTTCTAATTATCATGAAGCATTTCAGTATTAACAGCAGATGAAAGGTACAGTATACAGACTTTGGCCAGTCCACACAGAAACACAGAATTCTGACCCACAACCTGCAGCCACCTGCCGAGGAAGCCAGTCACCAGTCTACTTAAGTCAAGGAGCCAGGTGCTAACTATGGCAACAAGCCAGGAAGCTAAACAACTTCTGTGACAATCAGCCTCCAATAGACAGGACTTGATTGTCAATTGATAGCATCCTTAATCCTTGTCTTCACTTCCAATTTAGGACCAGAGAAAGCCAAACCCACTACTCTAAACAGTCAAGTGGGATGAGTATTTATAGTCATCCTATAAAGTGAGATGCTTGGCTTCAAGTGAACTGCCTCAGGTTCCCCAGACCCAAACCCTCCACACAGGGCACACTGGCAGCCTCCCTCCTGTGCCTGCCAAGAGCTCTGCCACTCCTCTCCCTGCCTTCTAGTCCCCGATAGAATGGAAGTGACAGGAGCCAAATCCTGCGCTATAGCAAATAAGGAGTCAAGTCTTTCCTTCTCTCATTTGGTTGGTCTTTATTTCCCCACATAATAAAGGCTATCACATTGTAATCTCTGTAATTGATCTACTTCTCCAGGGGTGGTGGCATTCAATTAGAAAGCTGGGGCTTGGACAAATAGGGATTACACAGTTAAAACAAAAAACTGTGGATTTACTGATCTACAGCAGGGTTACTTAAGAAATGCTGCTCATAACTACTTTAGCAAGTCTTATAACACTGGACTTTGGGGAGGTTATCACAAGCTGTATTCAATCCCTTAGTTTTTGGGGGAATGTACACACCAATGATGGACACTATATGTCATTGATGGCTTCCTTTTGATTTTTATTAGGTGCAAAGACAAAAATATCTATCAAGTTAAAAATCATTAGCTGGGGGTGGTGGTGCATGCCTGTAATCCCAACACTTGGGAGGCTGAAGCAGGATGACTGCTGTGAGTTTAAAGCCAACATAGCTACATAGTGAATTCAAGGCCAGCCTGAACTATATAGCAAGACACTGTCTCAAAGACACAAACAAGTCACTAATCTCCAAGGAGTAGCACATTTTCTCATTGGATGTGGTGGTGCATACCTAAGCTCTCAACACTTGGGAGACTGAGGAAATAAGATCACCATGGGTTGAGGCCAGCCTGGCTATGCAGCAAGATGAAGGTCAGTCTGCAGTACATGATGAGACTCTACCTCAAAAAACAAATTCTTACACTAATAATAAAAGTTGGCTGTCAATAATAAGTCTTCTCTAAAAATACAGAAAAATGATCTTTATTTAGATCATTTTCTAGCAGTTTCTAGCATCACTAGAGTAATTTTTTCGGGGAGTTTAAACATTTTAAAAGTTAATTCTCTCTCTCTCTCTCTCTCTCTTTTTTTTTTTTTTTTTTTTTTTTTTTTTTTTTTTTTTTTTTTGGTACTGGGAATTGAACTCAGGACTTTGTGCCTGCCAGGCAGGCAGGTGTTTGTACTGCTGAGCTATATCCCCGGCCCTTTAAAAGTTAATTCTCACATAAACATACTTTTCTGGGACACAGTGAAAATGAATGTATGGCACGGAGGAGACTATCACTGGAATAGGATGGAGATCAAGTATGTCATGGCCAAGGCTCAGAATTAAGGCTCATTATCCAAGCACCCTCAACAATTTCTTGTCCATAAAAATAGAAGAATATTTAAGTGATGGGGTTTATGTCAGCATTAAAGAAATGAAGTACATTTCAGCTCCAAAGGACTTAACATATAGCAATCCTTGTGGAATGGATGATTGCTGCGATAACCAGCATTATTGTCATTATCAGGTTTGCGAGCTTTCTTTCACTGTTAAAGAAAGATCATAAAATTGCCACAGACAGTAAGGAAGACTTTATTCAAGGAGAAGCATGACCTTTATTCAAGGTATAGGAATCACTTTGATGGGATTTTGTAATGGGACAGGGAGACTGAGCAACTCCAAATGCAAGGGAAAGGGTGAACTTATATCCATGGAACAAGGTGGAATGACTCAAAGGACGCATCAGCAGTAGGGGGGATTCTAACTAAACCAACCCAGCAGGAGTCCTGCTGCAGGCAGGGCGAGGGGGCAGGCGTCACCTGGCCGAGGGGACTGGGTGGGGGCGGGGAAGAACCTGCCGAGACGTCGCAGTGGCTCTGCTGACTTTGCAGGATTCATGCTGACACTGGACAATGCAGAGACAACATGGAAGTCCAAATATTCAGCCGCGGTTGAAAGGAGAGCTCAGAGAAGCCTGAGGAGAGTTTGGTCAGAGAAAACCTTTGTCATCACTAATTGCACTATTTAGTAGTAGTGCCCTGCACGACCACAAAGCTTACAAAAGTGATAAAGGCAGAAAAAAAACCACCATCTATTTAAAAATTCAGCCATTATGAACAATTTGCATGGACATTAAAGCAGCAACTGCTTACTCCTTAAATTTCACTCGAGGACATAATAATGCTATTTGATTGAGTTTAGTGTAACACGCACAGTGGAATATGGTGTGATATGAATAGAGGCAATGACTAAGGAGCCACCCTGATCTTAAGAAACATTAGAGTTTTAGCTGGGTGTGGTGGTAATGCCTCCTTTCTACTGGCAGAACTCTGGGACACTCAGGCAGCAGGACTGCAAGTGAAAGGCCAGCCTGGGCAACTTGGAGAGGCAGTGAGATCCTGTCTCAAAAAACATGCTGGGGATGTACAAAGCCCCTAGGATGTACAAAGGCTTAGTACAAAGGCCCAAGACTCAATCCCCAGCACCGATAAAGTAAAGAACAAAAAAAAAAAATTAGGATTTTTGTGGGAAAGGTATACATTGCAAGAAGATACCATGTTGAAGATACCATGTAGAAGAGGAAAAGTAAATAGAATTAGTCCCTTCCAGGGCCTAAGCGATCCAGAGGCTCCGGACTGGGCTTGAAAATCTGTCACCCAGAATGGAGGTGGACATACTCAGCACCAGTCACAGGAGAGAGCTGGTCTTGACGACAAACGCAACCTTGAGACTGGTAAGAATATACATGCAAATGAGTGCTGGGGAGTTGTAGCTGTAAACTGTTTTTCCTTTTTATTGTCCAACTGAAATGCCTCAGTGAAATTCTATTTTAATAACTTTTTTAAGGAGTTTGAGTCCATGGAATCTATTCTGCTTTAAAAAATAAAACATTTTTGGTTTTCAAAATTTAGCAGCCCCCAGTTTATTAAGGGTCTGCTTACTTTGCTAACTTCCTATGGGGATCTGCCTTCCTTTTCCTCTTCCCAGCAGAGCCACCTGGAAACTGACCATGGGAGCTGGCAGGTCAGTGGCTCGAACAAGGCCAGTTCCCCGCTGCAAACATGAGCACAGTGGGGAGCCCTGGGCCTTCTCTGCAGTGCTGTGCTGGACACCAGGCAGCTAGGGAAAAGGGATCTGTCAGACCAAAACCAAAGCCATCAGCACCAACATGACCACAGTGCCACCCGGATCTTACTGTGGGTGGAGAAGGGTCTGACTCTTCATCCCTAGGGCGGCCTGCAGGACCTTCACAGGCAAACCTCTCTCCTGTGGCTCTGCTGACCTGAAGTGCTTACCCTCATTCTCAGGTGGGAGGTCAGTGTGTCTGCTGACCTCAAGTCATCAAAGACCATTCGTTAGTTTATTCACTCAACATCTGTCTATCATTCCCGAATGCAAGCAATGTTTTGGGTACTCTGCCTGCCTCAGGTTGTAACTGAGGTTCTATGACATGCAAGACAACTTGAGAAAAGTTCATTTTAACAATTTTCAATACAAAAAAGCAAAACAATATATATCCCAGATCTGGGCACAAGCATCTGTGACAAGCCCAGAGCAGCATCAGAAGCCAAAAACCTTGCACATGTCAGCTGCCCTGGCCTGGGCCCTCCACAGAGAGAACATAAGACGTGGACCCTTTTAACTGAGCAGATGTCCCAGTTTGGATATTTGTTCTCATCCTCCACGCAGGCCTCCACCCTCCATGGCTCCTGCTCCCACCTCTTACATCAGCACCACCCTCTCTCCGATGTGTGAGTCTAAAGCTCCTCCGAAGGACTGGGATTGCCTTTTGATTTTGCATTCAACATATCCCAATCCCATGTTCCCCGGTGAGTAGAGGTGCCCATTCCTCTCTTTCACTGGTATTTTACGCAAGGGTTCATGAACCTGGGGCAGCAAGGCAGCTCCTTTTGGTACATGGATAAGGTGAATATGAAATAAGCAAGTAACAGTTGGCCAAAGGGCATCACGTTAACGCCCGAGAAGGGACTGTGGAGATGTACTCAGTATGGATCAAGAACGCTCAGGCCTGGCAAAGGTGATTTGGGTGCTCTGAGGAAGCTAATTATGGCACATTTCTGAGGTCATAGCTTACCAAATAATTGAGGTTTGCAGACTACAGAAAATTATATTATTTAATGCTGTTGGGATCTGTCTGAAAATTAAATTCAATTTTTCTTTTTTGTCTTTTTGAGACAGGGTCTTGCTATGTAGTTCAGGTTGGCCTTGAACTCACTTTGTAGCTCAGGCTGGGCTCAAACTTGCAGTGATCCTCCCACCTCAGCCTCCTGGGTGCTGGGATTCAGGAATGTGCTACCACACCTGGATTTAAATTGAATTTTTAAAGTATAAACTTACCTAAGGAGATAATCTGTTTGGAGCCAAAGAACAAAGGAAGCAAGGTTACAAGTCTGTAAAGAGGCAACAAATCTGGGACTGTAGCCACGTGGGATTAGGGGGGTGACCGTTCCAGGCTGGTACAGAGGCCGCTTACCAGGTGAGCTCTAATACACTCAGCTTTTCCTCCAATAATTGTCAGAGGTTCTCAGGGCAGTTTTTCCTGTCAGGACACATGTAGTAAAGTTCTGCAACCCTTTAGGTGGTCACAAGCAGGAGGGAGGTGGGCTTGCACATCTTGGATGGAGACTAAACATCCGTAGTTAATGGGGCAGTCCCCACCAAGACAAGCCGGGCCAGAGGCCCTACAGCTGAAATGAATGACTCTGCAGGTGTGACTGCTCAAAAGGAATACAATGGGTCAAATAAAGTTCAGGTATCACTTGGGAAATGATATCACTTCAGGTATCAATTATCTCCTTGCACTTCAAGCCTCAGAGAAGCCTGATCACGAAGAAACTTTCTTCACTGTGTTTTATCTGGCTTGCCAAAGCCCCTGCCATAAACTTGAAAACAACCATCACAGGTTTGCTGCGAACCTAACTTGAGTGGAAGGGGCCTGTGTCCATGCACACCTGGCAACCAGCTGTTTCCTAGCAACTCTTCCTGGTATGCCAGCACCAGCACCACAACTCTGGGTTATTGTCTTACCTGCAGGTGCTATTAGCAGGCCAGGGGAGTGAAACGGCCTTTGGTGGTTAGCTAAGCAGGTAAGCACCTGTGAGCTGGCCAGGAGGGCAGGCGAGCTGGCCCATGAGATGAGGGCATTTGAGGAGGGGATTATCGGTTGACTCAAGAGGGCAGAGGTGAGTTTTAGGTTTAGTCTTCTGGGTCGGGGAGGATGGCCCACTCTTAAACAGATAATGGGAAAAATCAAAAGGGCGATACTGATACTCCCAAACCTCCGTTTATCCCTTAGGGAAGTACACAAAATCAGCCACTGTATGGGGGGCTGGGGATTTAGCTCAGCGGCACAGCGCTTGCCTGGCAAGCGCAAGGTCGTGAGTTTGATTCCCAGTACCGGAAAAAAAAAAAAAATCAAAAGAAGAAAAAAAAAATTAGCCATTGTGAATTTATGGTCCCCAAACTACACCTCGTATATTTTTTGGTCTATCTCGACTCTGATATGGATACGCACCATGTGTTAGGACCAGAGCGATGGACCACAGTGCTTACCTCGGCTTCCGGGCAGCAGTTTGTATAAAGGGTGGGTGTACAATATCACACCCTGGACTCAAGCTGGTTTCCAGGTTTTGCATCAGTGTCATTTGGTGTGCATAAAAGTGCGGTATACAAGCATCCATCTTCATGATCTCCTCTTTTTTTTTTTTCTTTTTTTTTTTTTTTCCGTACTGGGAATTGAACTCACGGCCTTGCGCTTGCCAGGCAGGCGCTATGCCACTGCGCTAAATCCCCAGCCCCTCATGATCTCCTCTTGATGAATTTAAAGCAAGAAAGCATGTGAGTAAACATCTTATTTAATAAATAAGCACTCATTCATCGTTAGTGAATGAACCTAAACACCTTTAGAACCTAAACACCTGTATCACACCAAGGTGCAGGCTCAGGGGCGCGCCCTCCTTGGATGTCTGCAGGAGTGTCTGGAAAACAGACGCCACCCTTCCCTCCCCGACCCCATTTCCTTGCTCCAGGCGTCTGGGGGTGCCTGCCCCCTTTCTTCCTCCATCCCTCCCTTCTCAGCACCAGAAAGCCTCCGCTCCTGTCCTCTGAGGTTCTGCTCTTCCTATTTCTCCCGTTTGCACGCCCCGCGCTAACCTTTAGGATCTGCTCCTGTCCCGTGTTACCTGCCAGGCGCTTTCTGCTTCTAGGCTCTGTTGGAAGGGTGGGGCTGCGGCCACTAGGGATCGTCCGGCGTCCATCAGACTTCCGCGTTAAAACAGGGACGTAGGATCGTGATACTTGCTTAACTGGCAAGAATATAGGCTTCACTTCATGGACTCCCACAACAGGAAGTTAAGCGCTGTTTATGTCAAATACAGTTCCCTACACCTACAATTTAAGTATGATGGCTCCCTGGGAAGACAGCGAACGCTGCAAAAAGCCCCACTGTGTTTTAGTACAGGACAGTTTTGGCCAATCTGCGTTAATTTACGTCGCTTTTAGAATATCAGAGTTTCAAGCGCCATATTAGACATTAAGAAATAGCCAGTTAGTTCAAAATATATATAAGAAGCAATTAAAGTCTTTGTACCCTCAATTCATATGAGTTATATAACACTTTTCAACTATTAAAAGGTATTATTTAAAAGACATTTAAAAATATTTTAACGTAGTTCTTGTCTAAGAATTTATTTATTTTATTCGTACGCGCTGCGGAGCATTTGAGTGCGTGCCTCGGAAACTGGTGTATGTACACCGCACGTCTTAATTCACTTTGTGATCTCCCCTCTCCCTCCCACCTCCGCCCTCCGGGAATTTAAAAAGTACTTCGCCGGCATTTTATCTTAAGAGAAAGAACAAGCCTTCTGCAGGTCACTGTGCGCACAGCCTGTCTGCGGCCCGTCCCGCGGGGCGGCTCAGGCTCCCTCCGGGCTGAGCTGCGGCCGCGAGGGGCCCGGGTGCGCCGGCCATGGTGCGGATTCGGAGCAAGAGAAGCGGGGCAGGGGCTCATTTTTTTGCCGTAAATATAAATGAAATGTTTCCCTTAAAGAAAAAGCTGTTTATTTCACCAAAGTAGGCTCCCGGACATTATTACTATTTGTGGCAATTACATTACAGCCCTTGTGGGTGCCGTCCTAACTGAACTTAGTGATTTCTTCGGGAGATCCGGACGGACCAGGTCTCGCCGTCTCGGCCCGGAGCCGGGGTATAGTCACGGCGAGGGCCCTAGTGCGAGCTGGACCCGCGCCCCACTCCGGGGTCCCTGGGGGGCCCGCCCGCAACTGGGCCTGGCTCATGCTCTTGCCCCGCCTGGTCCCAGCTGATTCCGCGGTGCTCGGGCTCAGCTCCGGCTCAGCTCGGGCTCCAACCCCTGGCTGGAGCGGGGGGCGCACCCCGGGGGATTCCTGTCCCCCACGCCGGGCCGGACAACCCCTAGCCAGAGCGCCCTGGGCCCGCGGCGGGGCTGCGGCGGACGGGTCTCTGGCGTCCCCTGCCGTCCCCCCCGGCAGACGCGTGCGCCGCATCACGCTCTAGGCCGCCCTGAGGTCGGGGAGCTGCAGACCCCGCCCTCCCAGGCCGCTGCAGACACCGCCCTCCCAGCGCGCTGCTATCTGCCTCCCGCCGCCCGCCGGCGCGTCCTGCGTGCTACGCTAGTATTCACCCAGGGTCCCTGTCTCCATCCGCACAAACAGACCCTTCCGCACCCCGGTCCTTCCCACAGTACATTTGTATTGCTTTTGACGCTGACTATCGTAATTTATTGAGTGCATTTTTTTAATTTTAAAAATAAAAGGAGGAAAACATTAACAGACAGACAACCATTTACAAAATAGCAAAGGAACAGTACAGACACTACAGAGTTACAAACTAAGTGGTAGGAAATTAACAATGCTTGTTGTATTACATATTGATGTCTTCAACGTGGTTTCTCATGAAAACAGAGACATGCAGTATTGATCAATCAAGGACTCATTGACAAGTTTCTTTCAGCATAGAAATAGAAGACAGAAGAACCATGTTAACTATCCTGTATATACACACATACAAAATTTCTCCTTCTTTCCCTTCTCTTTTCCCACATCCCAGTTACCCTTTACCCTTGAGTGTTTTCCTACCATTTCACAATGTCTATCATACCTCCTAGTTTAAATTAACTCTTTCAGGTTTTACACTAGTGAGATAATGCGGTGCTTGCACATGCAGGTCTGATTTATTTCACTTATGAGTATGGTCTCTAGTTGTGACCATTCACCTATAAAGACCTCGAGATTATCTTTCTTTATAGCTGAGTACTATTCCATGGTATAAAAGTACCACAATTTTCTTATCCAGTCCCTGGTGGATGGACATTTGTGTTGCTTCCACAATTTAGCAATTACAAATTGTGCTGCTATGAACATAGGTGCACATATATCGCTGTGATAGGATGTTTTTAGATCTTCTGGGAAAATAGCAACCCATAGGTGGGTTGAATGGGACCTCTAGACCTAGTTTTCTGAGGCATCTCCAAACTGATTTCCACAGTTGTTTCACCAGTCTGCATTCCCACCAGCAGTGGAGAAGGGTTCCTATTTCTCCACAGCCTCGCCAGCATTCAAGAAACGCAAATTAAAACAACATTGAGATTCCACCTTACCCCAGTAAGAATGGCTAGCATTAAGAAATCAACCAATAACAAATGTTGAGTGCATTTTGAAGGGTTACCTCAGGCTTTCCCCGTTATGAACGCGATGCTATCTGTTCTCTTGTGCTTGCTCTCTGATCTGGTTTTAAAAGCAGAGAGTGAAAATATCTGTATTATTCACTTATTTTGTGCATTCAGTGTGTTCTATGACAGAAGTTTATTTTTCTTCACGTCTTTTTTGGGCGATCTTCAGTTCTCTCTGTACTAGTTTGAAAGGGCTCCCTAGCTTCAAAGTGATGTTCGGGAGAGTCCAGTGTTCTTCTTTACCTCCTTCCTAATTTATAAACTGTACTATCGCTGTTCTGTATTTTAGTTCTACTACTTTATTAACAATTCTACTACCTCAGACAGGAGACTTTATTTTAATGGTACAGGAAATTGAACATGGGGGATTTGCACTGAGCTACATCCTTGGCCCTTTTTATTTTTTCTTTTGAGCCAAGAGCTCACTGAGTTGCTAAATTGCCCAAGCTAGGCTCAAACGTGTGATCATGGTGACTTACCTTCCTAGAGTGTGGGAATTATAGGTGTGCACCACCATGCCTGGCCCGGAAGATATTATTTTATGCAGTATAATTTATTTAGATGTACCTACTCACTTGGCAATTTTTTGTCATCATGCCTCTTGCACCTGATTTTTACCCAGTGTCGTTTTCTTCCCGCAAAATGTACGTTCTTTGTAAGTTCTATAGGAGACCATCTTGTGATAAAACTCAGTTTTTGTTTACCTGAAAATGTCTTCACTTTGCTCTCAGTTCTTAAAACATACTTTTTCTGGTCATATTCTAGGCTGACAACTCTTTTACTTCAATCCACTGAAAGTGCTGCCCTTTTCGCTTAGCTCGTGTTGCAGATGATGAAGAATCAGTAAGCAGACTTGCTTCCTCCTCACGCTGGTCCTCTGCACTGGCTGCTTACAGATCTCTTATCCCGTGGGGGCCGCAGATTCATTACGGGTGCTTGAGGGGGGCTTATTTCCATTTCTGCTCTGACAGACTCAGCATTCTGAGGAGTTCCTTTGTTCAGGAATGGTTCTTAGTGACTTATAAACGTGGTCTTAGCCTTTCTCCCTCTCCTGGCATTATCCATGTATATAGGCTTTTTTTTCTTTATTCTCCATATCTCTTTTTTTTTCTCTCTCTGGATTTTGGGTGAGATTTTTAAGAATTATCTTCTAATTCATTAGTTATAACTCCTGCTGTATGTAGTTAAACCTATTCATTGAATTTACTTTGTGTCTTTTATAATTTGGTTCTTTTTCAAATATGCTTGATCATATTTTTTCAATTTCTAATTATAAAATTAGTCTAATGAGCCCATAGATCTAATAGTTTCTAACATTTTTGCAGTATTTGCTTATTTGTTCATTTTCTATAGATCATTTTACCAAACTCCTTAAAATAAATTGCAGGTATCAAATCATGTTCACCTTAAATACTTCAATATGAATCTCCTAGTAATACTGGCTTTTTTTTTTTTTTCTTTTGTCTTTTTGAGACAGGGTCTCACTATGTAGTTCAGGCTGGCCTTGAGCTCACTTTGTAGCCCAGGCTGGTCTAGAACTTGGAACAATTATCCTGCCTCAGTCTCCCAAGTGCTGGGATTACAGGCATGTGCCACCACGCCCAGCTGTTGTTTACTGAGACGGGATCTCACTGATAGTTCAGGCCAGTCTTGAACTCGTCACATAGCTCAGTCTGATCTCAAACTTGTGGTGATCTTCCTATTCCAGCATTTCAGGTTTAGGGCATGTGCCACCATGCCTAGTTGTAATAATCTTAGGTACTCACACAACCATTATTATACCTTAAACATTACCAATAAACTCCTAACATTATTTAACATCTAGGTCATGTTTAAATTTTTCCAGTTGTCTCTAAGATGTCATACTTTGTCTGGTACAGGTTTGTGCCATCCAGTTTTTACTGTGTCTGTGTTAGTAACTTTTCTTGTTGCTGAGACAAAATACCTGACACCCAAAATTAAAGGAGGAAAAATGTATTTAGCTCACCATTTATGGAGGTTTTGGTCCTTAGTTGGCCAAGTACAAGGCAGGGCAGCATGGCAGGGGTGCACTGCAGAGCAGAAACAGTTCATGGTAGGCAGGTAGAAGGCAGCAAGCAGCAGCAGCAATACCACCAGCAGTGAGCCTACCTTTCAATTTTATCCCAAACAGGTTACAAACCATGTGGGTGGAGCCACTCACATCCAAGGTGGGGCTTCTCCTCAGTAAACCCATTCAGCCACACCTAGAACGATGTTAATTCTAATGGTGGACTAATTTAATACACACACCCTTAATCCCAATCTCACACACCCTAGATTCAGCCTCCTCCAAAAGCCCCACCAATGACTTCATGAGGCTTTGGGGGAAGATCTAGATAGAAGCATAATAGTGTCTTATTTTATTTTTAACCATTTCCATGAGATACAATTGATGGAATTAAATTGTATAAATTTAAGGGAACAGTTTAAATTTTGACACATGTGCAGATATGAAACCTTTGTGGTTTCACTACTTTGTGACCAAGATATGAACATATCCTGTCACCCACAAATGGTTTCTTGTTCTTTGTACTCCTTCCCTCCTGCCCTGCCCTGCCACTCCCTGGCAACCACTCTTCTTTCAGTCACTATGGATTAGATTCAATTTCCTAGCATTTTGTACAGTGAGATTATACACTATTTTTTTTGTCTGATTTTTTTCACCCTGAGAATTTATTTTCAGATCTATCTATGTCATTGCAGGAATCCATCGTTCATTACTTTTTATTGTAGAATAGATAAGCTGTTATGGTTTGAATTTGAAATGTCCCCCAACACTGATGCTAAAGGCTTTGTTGCCAAGTGTGGGCTTTTCAGGAAGTGACTGGACATGACAGCCCCAGCCTTATCAAGTGGACTAGTCCATTGCTGAGATCAGAATTGATAGCATTATTGGGAGGTGATGAAAGCAGGAGGTGGGGCCTTGTTGAGGGGAAAGTGTCATGTGGTCTTGCATCTGGGGACCAAGTCTGCTTCTTCGCCTCTTCCTCTTTGTCTCTCTGCTTCCTGGCTCCATGAGGCCAGCAGCCTTCCTCTGCCACACCCTTCCACCAGGATGTTTTTGCATCACTGCAGGTCAGAGAACAGTGGAGCCAGCTGAAAGCATGAGCCAAAATAAACCCTTCCTGCTTTGAGTTGTTTGTGTGATTATTTTGTTACAGCTGTGGAAAGCTGACTGATACATAGGCACATGCCACAATCTCTGTATCCATCTGCATGTTAATGGACATTTGTGTTCTCTTTGGGCTTTAACTATTGTAACTAGGACAACAAGGTACCCTGTGCATGAAATCTAAAGAAACGCTCCTTCTCAGACATTGCAAGTGTCCCACTGGGCCAGGCTAGTGCAGCCTTGATGGCTGATAAAGCTGATGGGAACATTGGCATCAAGCTTTCCCATGGCCATGTGCTTGCACTTCTCTTGGGTAAATTCCTAGGTCATAGGAATGGCTGGGTCATATAGTAGTTACATTTCTAATTTTTCAAGAAGACATTAAACTGTTTTGCTTTTCTACCAGTGAAGTATGACAATTCCAGTAGCTACACATCCTGACCCACACTGGGCCTGTTGCATTTTGGCCATTCTAGTGGGTGTGCTATGTAGTTTTAATTCACCTTTTTCTAGTAACACGTGATGTTGAGTACCTTTTTATTTGCTTATATGCCATCATCTTTCTTCATGTAGTGCTTGTGCAAATATTTGCCCATTTTCTATTGGCTACTTAGTTATAGAGTTATTTAGATACTCTAGATACCTATTTTTTGTGAGATGTATGTTTTACAAGTATAGTATTTCCCTATTTTCCCCTAGTGTGAAGTGGCCTGATCATTTCTTTTTCTTCATTAATTAAGTTTACTGGTACATTTTAGGTATACATAATGATAAAATTCATCATAGGGAATTGGTACCTGTACATGATATCTTTTTCTTTTTTCCCATTCACCTCCCCTCACTTCAACTCCTCTCCCTCCTTATTTACAGAAGCTTTGTTTCTATTATTTCCTTCTTTTCTCATGTTTTTTTCTTTTCCCTCCCTTCCTTTTCTCCTCCTCCCTCCTTAGTTCCCCTTCCCATTTGAACATTTTCTTCCTGTTTCACAATATCTGTTATACATTTTGGTCCTTATTTATACTTTCAATTTCTCACACCAGAGAAACAATGTAGTATTTACACGTGTGTGTCCTATTCATTTCACTTAACAGTATGGTCTCAAGGTGCATCCATTTAGCTAGAAATGTCTCAAGCTTATCCTTCTTTATAGCAGAGTAGTACTCAACTGCATTAAAAAACCCCACATCTTCTTTATCCTTTCATCAGTTGATGGGCATCTGGGCTCTTTCCAAGATTTAGCTACTACAAATTGTGCCAGTAGAAACATGGGTGCATATATAACACTGTGGTCTGATGCTTTTAATTCTTTCCAGAAGATACCAAGAAGGGGAATAGTGGCATTGAATGGAACTTCTAGTCCTAGTTTTTTTTAAGAATCTCCACACTGATTTCTACAGCGGTTACACCAGTCTGCACTCCCACCAAGAGTTGAGAAGGGTTCCTTTTTCCCTGTAGCCTCTCCAACATTTGTTACTGTTTGATTTCTTTCTTTCTTTCTTTCTTTCTTTCTTTCTTTCTTTCTTTCTTTCTTTCTTTTTTTGTTGTTGTTGATTTCTTGATGATACCATTCTTTCTGGAGTGAGATGGAATCTCAGCATTGTTTTAATTTGCATTTCTCAAATGACCAATAATATTGAACATGTCTCATATATTCATTTGCTGTTTCTACTTCTTCATCTGAGAAGTTTCTATTTATTTCAGATGCCCATTTTTGGATCAGGTCTTTAAATTTGGGGGTTATTTTTTTGAGTCTTTTACATGTTCTAGATATTAGTCCTTTGTCTGAGGAACAACTGGCAGAAAATTCTTTCAACACTGTGGCTTGTCTCTTCACTCTTGATTTTTCTTGCTTTGCAAAAGCTTTTTTATAAAACGAGATCCCGCTGGGCGTGGTGGCACACACCTGTAATCCCAGCACTTGGGAGGCTGAGGCAGGAGGATCATTGTGAGTTCGAGGCCAGCCTGAGTTCAAGCCCACCCTGAACTGCAAAAAAAAAAAAAAAAAAAAAAAAAAAATGAGATCCCAGTTGTTGATTCTTTGTGGTAATTCCTGTGTGGTCACCATTTTGTTCATAAAATGTTTGCCTACGCCTATGTCTTCAAGAGTTCTACATATTCTATCTTCCAGCAGATTTAGTGTTTTTGTTTTAATATTTAGATCTTTTTGGTTTTAATCTTCTGCATGTGGAAAGCCAGTTTTTCCAGCACCATTTATTAAAGAGGGCCTGATCATTTCTGTAGCAGTATCTGTTTTCTCTTTTCTTTCTTCCTTTTGTTTTCTTTCTTTTTTTTTTTTTCATTCTTTCTTTCTTTCTGAGATAATTCTATCTTAGTTACTTTCTCATTGCTGAGACAAAATGCCTGACACCCAAAGTAAAAGGAGGAAAGGTTTATTTAGCTCACAATTTGTGGAGGTATCAGCCCATGGTCAGCTGACTTTCCCTTCATATTCTATCCAGGCTAACTACCTTTTGGCTGGTGCCACCCACACCCAGGGTAGGGCTTCCCATTATTCATACCCAGACTATGCTAAACCAATCAGTAAACCAACTTGGTTATCACACACCCTAGATCCTACCACCTCTGAAAAGCCCCACCTATGAGCACATAGGACTTTGGGGGGGACAGGTAGATACAATCCATGACATACTATTTCCATTTTTTTTTTGCATTGACACCAGGCCTCATTATACTTTCCAGGCTGGCCTTGAACTCCCAATCCTCGCCCTCAGTCTCCGGGTAGCTAGGACCACTCATGTGAGATATGTTGGAGGGCTCTCTCTCTCTCTCCCTCTCTCTCTCTCTGTGCCTCTCTGTCTCTGTCTCTGTCTCTGTCTCTATTTCTCCCTCTCCCTCTCCCTCTTCCCTCCAAAGGGAATTAATCCAGTTTTATCCACAAGGATACTGAGACCCAAAGGGGTAGGCAACACCCTCACTCAAGCTCATGGGAGATGCATGGCATAGCTGTGCTCACTCTTTACAGAGAGCTCATGCTTCGTGGATCAGCAGTTTGACAATGCTCTCTCTTTTTGTCATCATGCAGGGATTTACAGTGGTGGGAAGTTGTGTGAGGTCATTAAAATGATTATGATGAGACATATGTAGGCATCAAACCCCAAGCTGAATGTGATCACTATATATCACAAATATGCACTAATAAAAAACTAAAAAAAAGAAAAAAACAAAAATGAATTGCCAAGCACATGCATCCTGTGTCCCCACAGACTCATCAACAGGAAATTATCACCAACAGGAAGTTATCACCTCTTAGGAAGAGTAGTAAATCTTCCCAGGAAGGAACAATGAAATATGTCCCTTCTGACACAACTACATAGACTTTTCCAAACTCTGTCACCAGCCTCCCTGTTTGGTGAGATAAAGTGTAGGTGTGTGCTGTTTAATAGCACTGCATACATCTTTTGAGTTTCTGTTTCTATGAAACATTCAGGACAGGATGCATTTTGAGCTTCAGTGACATAGCTATCATTTTGAAACTATGATGGTTGTGTACATTTCCACTTAATAAGGAAGCACACATGTGTATTCAAACATTCTGTGGAATGTCCTTGGGAACAGTTTTCTAGGCCTGCCAACCACCAGCCTTGACTGACAGCATCCACTCTTGGGAAGCTGTTTTTATTCTGTGCGGGCACAAAATCTGATGATTTTTCTCCTGACTAGATGAAACACAGACATGTCCTTGTATTTGCAGGCAGGAAACCCTCATCTGTGTTATTCGTTTGGGAGAATGAGAGGCTTAATATTAAGCCAGCCTCTATACCTGTCCTTAGCTTCACTTACCCAGGGCGATGGAAAGGCTGCTCCATGGACTGCTCCCATCCACACATCCTCACCAGTGCTTGTGTTCAATCGCAGGAAATGAGAAGGTTCTACAGCCAGCAGTCTGGGGAGTGACAGTAAAACTTTAAAACTCCAATGTATTTTTCCCTGGACACCCCTGGTAGGTGCTGACAGTAGGTTTCCACATATAAGAAAACAGGTATTAAACTGATGACCGTCTTAGCTACTTTTTCTTTGCTGGGACAAAAATACTCAACACACACAAGTTAAAGAAGGAAAAATTTATTTAACTTACAGGTAGTAAAATTTTCAGTCCATAGTCTGATGGTTCCAAGGCAGGGAAGCCTGGCAGAGGGCATGGCAGAGGAGAAACAGCTCATGGCATGGCAGGAAGGAGACAAGGCAGAATGCTCAAGGGAAGACAAGGGATATATATATCCAGGCCACGGTCACAGTGACCCACCTCCTCCTACCTGGCTTCGCCTCCCAACAGCACACCTAGCTCTCAGTCCATCAGTAGACTAATCAAGTATCGCACATCCAGTATCCAGTGTCACACACCCATAATCCAGTCACTCCCACAAGTCCCACCTGTGAGTGCATGAGGCTTTGGGAAGACATATAGATATAAACCATAGTGGTGACCCTAGAAAATAAAACACATTACTTTTCCAAGTCTGAAACTGTAACACAAGAAAGACTAATTAGCTTCTCCCTGAGGTCCCTGTGCAGTTAAATGTTCTGTCTATGATTCCATGTCCGACATCAAGCCCTACATTTCTTTAGGAAGTCACCTGGATCGTGGTCAGATGCCTGTGGCCCTTCCAGGGTTTGGGGCCCTCCTGCTTGCCTACTTGATCACATGTGGCTGTAATGAAATTAAAGTGTACCAGTGATTCTTGAGCAAATGCAGACTGCTGCTTCATAGGCACCACTGCGCTACCCCTCTGGGGAGGCAGGGGACTCATCAGCCAGACTGAAGGGGGACAGACCCTACCCCTTCAGCTTTCATCCTGAACAGAGCCGACCCAGCACCTGTGATGTCATTCTGGACCCAAGTGGTAGAGGAAGGGCGATGTCTCCTCCTCTGTGCAGATTCTTGTCTTCCTGGCTGCCCTGCTGACCCAGGCCCTCGTGCTCTCATGTGCAGAGTCTCACTCTCTTCGGTAACTTCCTACCTCCAGTGTCAGTCTGGGTTCACAGGAGTCTTCAGCCTCAAGACCTTCTCACGGGTGCCTTCAGTTCTCCTTGGACCACCCAGGTCTGGCCCCCACAAACATCCATTGCTGGCCCCTGGGAAGGTGTCATGCCAGCACTGCCATAGTCCATGTGTCATAGACCTGCATGTCCCTTGTTCCTGCCCTCAGGGCTTCTTATTGATCCTTCCTCCAGACTCCTTCCCCCCTCCCCCCCTGACTCCCCCGAGCCAGACCTTGATTCTCTGAAACTTAATCTCTCTTCACTTCCTCTCCTTGAACCCCCTGGACCGGGTCCATTTGTATTCTGTTTTAGAGTTACACTTCTCACATTTAAGCCTGATCTTTTCATTCTGAAGCCAAAATACTTGCTAGTTTCTACACTATGGATTTAGAAATATGTAGATCATGCAACAATTAGAATGCACCGCATTCTATTAGAATGCATGGTAGAACTGGTGCTACCAACTCTCCCTACTTCTGTGATGTCACTGTTGGACTCCTGGGTCCCCACAGCTGCTGCTGTGCACAGTTCCAGGGGCACAGCCCAATTCCAAGGACTGGTGTTCCGGAGTCCTCCAGCCATGACAAAAGCTGATGTGTGTTGTCTTCCAGCCATCTCCCACAAAGCATGGGGTTTGTCATCCTCAGGCATTTCCTTACCCTTTTACTGACATCACAGCTCAAGGCTATGTGCCACTGTCTTGCACTTTTGCTTCACAAAAGTGGTATCAGGCCGTGTATGTTTCCATGCATCTTTTGCTTCCTTATATTCTGATGATATGTGTATTTCATTCATTTTTGTTGCTCTGTAGAGGTCCATTGTGTGAACGCACTATACTTTTCCTCTCTACTCTCCTCTTGGTGAAATTTAGGCTTTTTCTAATTTTTTGTCCTTATAATTACTAGCACTTTAAGCATTCTTGTGCCACCTCCCAGAGAATTTAAATGTGCTGCATTGCAAGAGTGGAGTTACTGAGGGGTTTAATGATTTTCTGTGTGATTGCGGCAAACAGTCTTCCAGCTGTGCCTGGGACATCCTGGGACTCTGCATCCTTATCATCCTTATTGCCAACAGACATCCTAATTTTTGCTAACCTGTGAGTGTTTTTGATTTTCCTAATTTCTGAGGAGATTGAATGTCTCTTCCTTTGTCTTTCCTCCTCAGTGATTTGCCTATTCTTATTTTTGCTAATTTACAATTTACATTTACATATACTTTTATTAAACTATTACAATTCTTCACATATTCTAGACATTAACATGTTACCAGATAAATGTGCTATGTGAACATTATGCCTATGTGAATTGATGTGAACTTCACTGCATGAAGAAACACCTAGCAGATTAGGAAAGCATGCTCCTGAGTGTGCCTACGTGTGTCACAGAGGCACGACCTTGTGTACTGTCTTAGTTACTTTTCTTGTTGTTGGGACAAAATACCTGACACCCACAAGTGAAAGGAGGAAAGGTTTATTTCAGCTCACATTTTGTAGAGGTTCCAGTCCATAGTCAGCTGGCTGAGAGGCTGAATAGCATGGCAGAGTGGAAAAAAAGTCCATAGCAGAGCAAGTAAGAGGCAGTGAGGGCTACCTTTGGTCTTTCCCTTTTGTCATGGTTGAAACATTGTGTCAACTTGGGGAGTCTAGAGGTTTGGCTAAGTAACTCAGCAGGAAGCCAGGACACTTACTTTGTATACATCCTGAGCCTGTGGAAGAGGAGGGCATGGAGATTATGTGAGAGCTACACGCCCCTTAGGTGGGGGTAGCCTGTTTACAAA
>NW_004955402.1:60123507-60139273 GCF_000276665.1 Chinchilla lanigera | reverse complement strand
ATTTTGGGAGTTGGGTATTTTGTCTCAGCAACGAGAAAAAAGTAACCAAGACACCTTTATATTCCATCCTAGCTGCAAGCCCATTGATTGGTGCCACCCACACCCAAGGTGGGGCTTCCACTGTCCATACCCAGCATTATACGAAACCAATTGAGCTATCACACACCGTTTGTGGTGGATTGACAACTGGTGGTCAGCTTGTAACACCCAGCTGAATTGAATCAGTATGGCACTGGGTAGCGGGGGTGGGGGGGCGGCTATCTGAGGATTGTTGCTAACAGCATAAGAACAAGAACTGGAGAGAAAAAAGTGAAGCTATTGGTTCTCCTGGAGCTGTTGATTCTCTTGGGGCTGTTGATTCTCCTACAGGAGCTTGTCATCTTGGCTTTCCTGATATGAACTCAGCTGTCATTGTCAGAGGAGCTCAGGACCTTGTTGTTGCTGAGAATGGCTACAGTTCACTTTGGGGGAGTTCTGGTCCTTACTTTGAGCATTGCTTCCTGGCTCCCGTGCAGATCCCTCAGCCTGCTGGCACAGATCCTTCATCCCACTAGCACAGACTTTCTAGCTTCCACCACTAACCTTTGGGCCTTCCCAGTGCAGATTTGTGAAACAAGCTTGCATGAGGCATTGTCATGGGCTCTAGGTCTTCAGCTAGACTCATGCAGAACATTGCTGTAGGATCCAGGCCCTCAGCTGGATTCTTTGGGTCTTTAGTGTGTAGGCAGATTTCCTGCACTCCCTTTGTATATGACTCTTTGGGTGACTCTTATAAAATAATCCTATGGCTGGGTGTGGTGGCACATGCCTGTAATCCCAGCACTTGGGAAAATGAGGCAGGAGGATCATTGTGAGTTTGAGACCAGCCTGGGCCAGCCTGAACTGCATAGCAAAACACTGTCTCAAAAAAACAAAACAAAGCAAAATCTTATTTATGTGTCCTGTATTGTTTCCCTTGCAAACCCTGAGGACGACACCCTTAATCCATATTCACACATCCTAAATCCAGCCACCTCTGGGAATCCCCACTTATGAGCACATGAGGCTTTGTGGGGGCATCTAGATATAAACTATAACAGGTGTTGTATATGGCCTTTCCCTGTTCCTCTCTGGCACTCTTCCCTCACTCTACTTCCCAGTCACCATGAACTGAGCAGATCTGCTGTTCCATGCCTTTGCACCAAAACATTCTTGCCTTGGAGCCAGCTGACCATGGACTGAATTCCTTACAACTGTGAGCCAAATTAAACCTCTGCTCCTTCAATTTGTGAGTGTGCTGGGCATTGTGTCTCAGCCACAAGAAAGCTAACGGTGTAATAACCATCTCTACTTTGTAGCCCATTTCAGTTTACCTTGTCATGTAACACATTTAAGTTTTAGTTTTCATGTAATTTTATGCATCATCTTGTTCCACTATCCTGGGTAAATATCAAGTTTCTCATTCTGACATCAGATCCTCTTCCCGGCTTCCTGAGTGTAACTCTCCTCTCCTCTGGGGCCTCTCTGTTGGGCAGCTGGAACAGAGGCACCTTCTGCCTGCAGGCCTTGTTGGTCCTGGTCTCACTTATGAAATCCCAACCTCTTCAGCAGGTCTCAGGTCTAGCAAAGCTTTCCTGTGCGTCACTGTCATGTTGACAATATCTTTAAATTACAATTCTTGTCTGACTGTGATCTGAGCATGTTTCCTCCACAGGATGTTTGATTTTTAGATTCCTTCCTTCAGTCGTGGAGATTGTAGGAAGTGTGAGGAAGGTACAGCAGGTGGGAGAATGTACATGGGCCCCCTGTTCAGGGCGTCAAAGCCTACCCCTACCCACCGCCTAGTAAGCCTGGGGAATATGAAAAGCACGTTTTGAAGGGGCCACCACACAAGGAGAGGTCTGTGGGGTGAGTAAGCTGAAGTGCAGAGGGTAGCAGGGGCGCGAGGTGAGGAGACACTGGGGGCCTGGCCCTCGGAAGAGGGAGTGCGCAGGAGTTCATGCCCAGGTGTGACCCAGCAGCCTCCCACAGTGCCCAGCTCCACTTAGGCGCCTCCTCAACCACACACCCAGGATGCCTGCTATTTGTCAGGGTGCTTGAGACATGGGCCAAGACCAAAACGGCCAGAAGCACTGAGTGTGCTGATCTTGTAGACCCGCGGCCAGATCTGGGATGCTGACACAGGCGAGGTGCTGCTGTACAGAAAGGGAAAAGGTAGGGCCAGAGAGCAGGAGGGAGTGGAGGGATGGTGCCACCTGGTGGACACTGGAGACAGTTGCTGTTTCCTGCACAGGCCTGAAAGTGTGCTTAGAATGACAATGGGTAGCACCTTGTGACTAATGAATAGACTTGTAAAAATAGCTTTAGGCTCACAGAAAAACTGAGCGGCTTGCCAGAAAGTGCCCCTGTGACCTCCCCTACCCCACCCCTCACCCCCATGCATACCGACCTTCACCTTTCTTTTGCATGAAAAAGGCTCCAGGCAGGTTCTGTAGCCCACACGGAGACATCAAGAGTTGGGGAGCCAGACCCCTCAAGGCTCTGCTAGGACACTCACCTTCTCAGAGGAGCACTTCACGGACTTGCTTAAAGAAAGGCTAAGTGTTCTTCCTAGTTCTGATACTTCTACAGTTCTAAGATTTCTGCAGCTTTGAGGCACAGGAAATTGCTACTCAGAAAAGGCTGCAAAAGGAGCAGGATGCATCTGACATTCAGCCCCAAGAGGAAGGAAATGACAGTTTTTGCTTTATTTCAGTTGAGATCTGAAAGAAGCAACCAGGTCACAGGTACAACCCGGAGCCCATTTCTGAGCCTGCGACAGCGGGTGTGGGGGACAACGAAAGGCAGGAGCATATTTCGCAATTCACCAGAGAAATTCACCAGAGAAAACAAGATGGAATCTCTCCGATGGAAACTGCTGGGTCTAAGGCAAGATAGTTATTGTCACTTAGGGTGAGAATATCAACAGCCCAAGCTTGACCTGAGAACCTGCCATTTCTGGGTGTTGGTAACAACAGTGGCTGAGAATCATCCTGGCCTCCATCCTGCCTCTGCACAAATGCGGCACCATTATAATAGCGAATGGAGTCAGTGTGCCCGTGGGCATGCTTTCTCAGCCACACCATGCTCCACGGACCTGTCCCCCAGCTTCCTGATGCCCCAGGCCCTGCCTCCAAGCGTACCTTTCCTTCCATTTGCCCTTTCTTAGAGGCCAATGCATTCACTGCACCACCTAGGACCAATGAATGTTTTTGGAGCCAAAAGGAGAGTGTCAAAAAATGAGAGGAGACACATTACATAGCCTTTGAAACTTCAGATGAAACTTGGCCAGGATAAGAAAGAATTTGTTTCCATCATTGGTACAGCTCAAGAGAATTCTCCTCATCACCCTCTATCCAGGACTAGTCCAAGAGTAGAATGGGGCCAGATTGGGCTGCAGGGTCCTTTGGGAACATCTTCTCAGGGAGCTGGAGTGCAGGGACTTCGAGAAAAACCAACACCATGCTACCCTCCCCACCTGGGGTCACCATGGGCCCTAGAGGACTTTCTGAGGAACCTCATGAAACTCTTTCCAGAACCACCTGCCTGAGTCATGAAAGGGAGCTCCTGGGGCAATCCTGTCCCTGCTGTTCTGGTGGCATGTGGCTGAGGGCAGAGTGGCTGCTTGGAACCCAGGGCAGCAGTGAGAAACACACTGACTCACTTCAGCTGCACCTATCCAAGCTGGGGTGAAACTCACTGCTGCCACAAGGACTCAGATCTTCACCCTCCACCCCCACCCCAAAAGGCTGTGCCTTAGTCACTGTGTCATGGTTTAGATCAAGAATGTTCCTCAAAGCCCTCAAGAGCAAGCAGGCACAGAGGGAGGGGGCTGGACTGTGGTGTGTGTGGGCTGCTCACCAGTGGAGGCAGTGCTGGTGTGCTCAGCAGCTGAGTATACTGCTGGGAGCTGGGCCTGGCCGGAGAGGCTGGTCCCTGGGGGAGGGTAGCACCCCTCCCTTCACTCTCTGCTTCGTGGGCCACCAGGAAGTGTGAACAGCTCTCTTCCACCCAGCACCTTCCCCTGTGCCATTTCTGTCTGGGATCCAGCGAACCGTGGACTGAAACTGTGAGCCAACCAACCTTTCTCTTTTAAATGGGTGATTTTGAGTATTTTGTACCAGCAAAAAGGAAAGTGACTAACACAACCTGCCCAGTGCACTGTTGTCACCAGGCAGGGAGCCACCAAAATATGCCCATGCACACTATGTGCTCAGACACTCTTTCTTGCCCCCATTGTGTCCATTATAAATTATCTCTCATCAATATTAGGTCCTGAGTAGTAGTCCGGGCCAGTTTTTTTTGTCAGCATATGTTATGGCTTGAGTCTAGATGTCCCCTCAAAGTCTCATGAAGTCATAGGGCTTTTTCAGAGGTGGTTAAATCTACAGTGTGGTGCTGGGGTGATTACTAAATCAGTCCACTGATTGGTTTGGCACTGCCCTAACCCCAGCATTCTGTATATAATATAAGGAGCAGAAAGACACTGTTAAGTCCCCTGTTGCTTTTGCTGTCCTCCACTGCCATGAATGGTTGTCCCTCTGCCATGTGCTGCCCTGCCTTGGAGCCAGTTGATTATGGACTGAAACCTGTACAAACTCTGAGCTAAATAAACCTTTTTTTCCTTAACCTTGGGTATTGGGTGTTTTGTCTCAGCAATGAGAACAGTAACTAAGACTGCACACTAGGTCTTCTCTACCTTTGGTCCATTGGCATCAGAAGCCCAAAGTGGGCAGGTGGTAGTTGTAGCTTCAAATTCAATAGAGTTCTCCTCACACCATCATAGAAGCCTTCCCCTGGGAAACAAGTCATCTGATCTGGAAGATTCTAAATTTGCAATAGGAAGCATAAATTCTGTAGTTGCCTCTGTAGGCATGAGGGAGTGAAGACAATTCTGTTGCCCTGTTTGGTAATTTGATGAGACCTGTGTGCTATAACTCCCTGGGGACACAGCCACCCAGAAAAACCCTTCATGCTTTGTGATCACCTTACCCTGGAAGATGGCACTCAAATGGTTAAATGTTATCTTCAGATTGGCTCATTTCTGTCATGTTGGCTGTCCTAAGAATGAGTAGCATGGTACAGCCAGTGGGTACCATGGTCACAAGGCTATTCTCACAGTGCTTTGCCACATGATGAGTCCCCTGTTCTGGAAAGATAAATAGGATATTGCTTTAAGAATTCAGGCTGGTGTAGACCCTAGGCTGATATTACTGGCAGAATCACTGAGACTCAGAAGGTAAATCCATATCGAGAATAGGGGTGCATTCCAGTAAAAGTTACTGTCTGGCCATAGAATGTGTGAGGCCCTGGGGTTCACTGCAAGAGGCAGGTCACTGGAGGCATGGTCTGGAAGGGTGTATTTTTGTCCCTGGTTTCTCCCTTCTTTCTCTGTTTCCTGGCTGTCTTGTGTTGGCAGCTTTCCTCTGCCATGCCCCTCTGCCATGTCAGATTTCCCCTGTAGCCTGCAAACCACAGACAAATTTCCCAAAGCCAAGAGCCTCTTCTCCTTTAAACTGTATGTATTAGGTGTTTTCTCCCCACAACAGGAAAGCTGACTAATGCAGAAGATTGATACCAGGAGCAGGGTCATTTTTGTGATTGTACATGACCATGTGGTTCAAAAGCCTTTGGAACTTGTTTGCATGAAGAGTTTGGCATAGTTTGGAGAAGCAGAATGGAGAAGCCATAGACTGCTCTAAGCAGAGTTTGATGGATGATTCTGTTTGGAGCTGAGAAGACCCAACTGCTGATATGAATGTGGACAGTAAAGGCCAGGCCCATGGGCATTCAGTTGGCAACAGAGATGTTATTGGAGACTGATCTAGAGACCATGCATGTTACAGTCTGGCAAGAAACTTCTCTACATTTTGCCCATGTCCTGAGACTTCCCAAGGGCCTGAGATTATTGTGAACTAGTTAGTCTAGTGGAGGAAATTTCAAGGCAGACCAATGTTCATGGTATGGTATGGATACTACTGCCTGCTTTTAGCCAGATCTGTGGTGAGAATAAGGAGCAAAAGCAGACATAAAATGTTTGCAGTTTTACCATAAAGAAATTGCCTACAAAGGTGGAGACAAGGCAAGTATGGATGCTGGATATGTTAACATTAAAAGGAAGCCAAGTGGTATACATCTATAATCCCAGCACTCTGGAAGCTGAGGTGAGAGAACCACTATGAGTTCAAGTCCAGCCTAGGCCACATAGTGAGTGCAAGCAAAGCCTGAATTACCTACATAATGAGACCCTGCTTCAAAAGAAAGCCAAGTAGTTGAGATCAAGACAGTAGGAAAGACACCTTAAATGCAACTCACAAATTAGCTAGACCCTATACTTTGCAAGCTCTAGAGTGTAAAAGGGTAATTATTTTGAAAGACTTTGCTTTGAGAAGGGAGCCCCAGGGTGCTTTGCTCATTCAGGGCTGCAAAGGGAAATGTATCCCCAAGGTCAGTCCTCCAGACACTTTGAGGCCACTTCACTTATGGTCCAAAGGGACCTGGCTATAGGTCAAGACAGCAACAGACCTTGATGTTATCCACATGGTTCTGGCTTTTTAGGCATGCTGAGTGCAAGAGCTATGGGGTCAGAGAGGTTTCCAATCATATTTGAAAAGCTCTGAGAGACCAAGAAATGTGCTCCTGAGAGGACAATGCATAAATCTATAAGAGTGAAGCAATGGAGACCCCAGGAAGTTAAAGATCCCAGGAACCAGGAATATCTGATGAGGAAAGCTTCAAGCAGTGAGCAGAGCCAGCCCAAGAGAGATGCCATGGGGCAGGACTGCCCAAGTGTTGTGGAATTCACATCTAACCACCACATGGCCCAGTGCTGGGTCAGAACTATGGGACTTAATGTCTGTGGTGCTGGATTTCGATCTTGCTTTGGTCTCAGTCCTGCCTATCCATCATTCTTCCCTTTTGAAAAGGAAATGTTTAACTTGTGCCATTGTACCTTAAATCACCTAACTTTTTGACTTTTGCAGGGACTCATAGCTAAGAGCTTGCCTTGAGTCACAGGAAGACTTTGAACTTCAACTTTTCAGTAATGCTGGAACTTGTTAAGACTTTGGAAAGTTGATGAACTCAATACAGTTACATAATGAGATCAACATGAGCCTTTGCAGGGCAAGAGATAGAATATTATGGTGTCATCTAAAATGTGCTCCAAAAGTCTCATGTTTAGAGATGGGGCCTAGTTGGAGGTGGGTTCCTGGGGCATAATCTGGAAGGGTATACTCTTATCCTTGGCTCCTCCCTTCTATCTCTGCTTCTTGGCTGCCATGGGTTGAGTAGTTTTGCTCTGCCATGTCCTTCTGCCTTATTTTTTTGCTTTGGAGCCTGCTGACCATGGGTGGATTTCCCTAAAATTATGAGCCAAAGTAAACTCTTCTTCCTTTAAGTTTCAAGTATTGGGTATTTTGTCCCAGTGGTAGGAGGTCTAATACAATAGTCATTCACCATCATTCAGCACAATATATCTGCTCTGTGCAGGGGCCAGAGAAGTGATTTGAGCAAGGAGGTGAGAAGGATGACTGCGTCTGCTGCATCCTTTCTTCAACAGTGACCTTGACTATGTGCAGCTGTTTTGGAGATGTAGTATTGCTACAGATACGAACTGGAAGCGAAAGGGCTGGTTTTCAAGGGCTCTTACTCATTTGGCAGGGAACTGACAAGAGGGTTCGCTAGTCACTTAGTGTACGGGTTCAAGCCATACTGTCTGAGAGCCCGCAGAACAAGCATTCACCTTCATTTGCTTGCTAGGTTGCATCCTTAAAGGTTGAAAGTGAGTGAAGGTGAAACTTGTCTCTGAGGTCAGTGCAGTTCCCATAGAAACCTGCAAGAACTCTCAGATGCTACAAAGAGGCTGGAGTATGAAGTGAGGCCAAGAGAATGCTGCAATCATTTCTAAGAGAAGTCCCTGAAGAGGTGCATCAAGGCCACAGAGAAATATATATTATCACTTATGAGCACCAAGGCAGGATAGAAAAAAGAAAGATTTTTGAGGCAAAAATTGCAGCCTCAAGACAGAAAAGTCAATCAAGGCTTCTTTTTTTCTCCCTCCCTGGAAAAATTCCTAAAGGCCTTAAAGATAATAAGCCTGTAAATTGGACTTTGGGTCTGTGCCTCTTACCTGTACAGTGCACTCTCTCCACCCACGCATATCCTCAGGAAATGCGCTACTTACAGCACAGCATATCTCAGCCTCAAAACACGCAAATGGTTTACATCTCAACATAGCCCACCAAAGTGGTAAAGGACAGGCGCTAGAGTACATCCTAGGTGATTCATGTTAGAGATACCCCCAAAGCCCCATAAATATACCCACAAATTTCCTTTCTCTCTCTGGGGAGCCTGCACCCTATTTCTTTGAGTGTATACTTTTAATATTTTGCATAATGAATCACTTTGTCCCTTACTCATGCATCCTAAAAGCATTCTTTCTATGTTGCAAGTCAGCAAACCTGCAACCTTTCACATGGGTCCCATAACACAGTGTTCCCACTTCCACTTTGGGGACCTCCTCGGACCATGTCCAGTGACACACGCCAAATAAGATTTGAGAACAGGAACAGAGAAGGGAGGATGAAGGTAAGGTAGGTCTCATGGGGCAGGACTCCTGCCAGACTGGGCCACATGAGGTGCCAGGGTCCCAGGCTGGAGTCAGAGGCTGTGAGTCAGAGTGAGGGTCCTGAGAGAAAGCAGACTGGTGTTAAGAGCCAGGGAGAGCTGGAGCCCAGGAGGTGGCTAGGCTCACTGGTTAAAAACATGTTGGAACTTGGAAGTTCCAGACCCAAAGACCAAGGAGCAGAGGGTAGGGGAGCCCCAGAAATTATCAGGATGGGAGGGATGCTGGCTGTTGTGTTAAGCTACTCTGTTGCTTAGAAGTTTCTTATATGACTTGTACCATAGCAGGAATAAATACTCGAGCTTTGACAACCTGAGCTACTGTAAAGGTTGAGGAGCATGGGGAGTAAAAATTTAGGCAAATCCTGTCCACAAGAGATGTGTTAGGTAGGTTTCTCTAGAGGAAGAGAGTCAAAGCAAAATATATGCCTCAATATCCAAAGGGATTTATGAGGTAGGCTTACAGGACCAGAGCCAGGTGTACAATGACCAACTGAGCACCAGAAGTGGAAAAACCCATTGTGACTGTCTGTGCAGGACAACTGCATAGTCCAGTATCAGTCAAAGGTCAAAGGCCTGACCCTCACTATAGACTCACAGGTCTGCTTTGGAAGGCTGGAAGAACCGGAGACCATGGCCAAAGGCAGTGGTGAAGACTGGAGCTCTTCCAAGAAAAGGGAAGCACTTTTTTTTTTTTTCCTTTTCATCCTGTTCAGGCTACAAGTCTATTGATTGGTGTTACCCATGTCCAGGGTGGGTCTTTGGCCTCAGTTTCCCCCCCTGCAGACACACCCAGAACTTACTGATCGGCTAAGTGATTCTTACTCAGCTGAGGTGACATATCAATATTAATGATCACAACAGACTTACTTTCAATTACTAGTACTTTATTTTCCTTTAATAAATCTTGGCACAGCCTGTGCATTGAAGTAGAAACGTCATAGCCTTGTTTCTGTGGATGATGGTTACTTGAAACAGGATCTCAGACCCAAAATAAAAACCAAAAAAATCTGATAACAGCAAAAGAGGGGCTTCAGAGCATCTAGCAGTCTTTACCCTGAAGTTCAAGCATCTTACCCTATCAAAGGCACATGAGCTCCCTGGAACTGCCACCTGGCAGTTTAGAGAAGACACAACAGGGCAGACAGACAGATAATCAGCAGAACCAATGCAGAAAGAGTGCTGCCAAGAAGAAGGGGACTTGAGGCCTCTAGAGTAGCGATGGGTCTCAGAGGTGCTGCAGAGACAGGTATCTGAGAGGATTCAACACTCACAACAGGTCTAGTTTATCAACTGTGCACAGCTCAGCCACTTACCAGCTCTGCATGATCTTGGGTACCTTGATGGCCACTCTAAGATTGTCTCTTCAATCATGAGGTTGAGATTTACTCTTTGCCTTGTACAACTGAGGTGATGTGGGAGATGCTTAGCACATCCTACATGCAGGAAGAAGACAGTGTTCCCGTGCGGAACCACCCTCCTCCAGGAACCTCCCTGGGATGTGGGTCATCCTGGAGGCTTGAGCCTCCAAGGACTGGGAGCTTGCTTGAGCCACCAAGGACTGGGAGCAGGAAAGATCCCCTGCTCACCCAGGAGCCCTGGCCAAGTCTAGTGGATTGCCTCCCAGCTCAGCACTCAGAACCTGCCTGGGGATCCCTGGACACTCTGAAAGGAGGCACACACATGTCTAAATTGAACTGGTGTAAACACAGGCCACTTTAGGATGCATGCTGGATTCTGGCCCAGGAGCTAAGAGTACTCAAGGAGGGCTGGGTGTGTAGCTCAGTATTACAGCATTCGCTTATTTCTGGGTTCAGTCACCAGCACCCCCAAATAAAACAAACAGCAAGCAAGTCCCCTAGAAGAACCCCAACCCAGACTACTGACACCCTGGGTTGTTTCCACTTTACATTAGCTGATAACACACAGAAAACAGACAAAACAGACAACTCCTTATACACATGAGAAGCATTGTTTTTTTCTTTGAAAAAAAAGTTGAAAATTTTATCGGTTTTGTTTTAATTGCATTTGAAAAAAATTGGATAGCTTGTCCCTGAATTTGATGGCTGCAGGTGGTGGTATGATGGCTAATTGAACTCGGTGGGAGCAGGTATCCTCCTCTGGAGGGGGAGCTTCCTTCTGAGGGACAGGGGCAGGCCACATCACTGTTGACTCAGAGCCACCGAGAGGCTGTGAGGCAGAGAAACACAGAGGGCTGGGGAACCGAAAGCCCTAATTAAAAGTCAGAAGAACAGGCTCTTCACAGTCCGAGCACTGATTTTCCACTCTGGCTGCCTGCTAACTGCAAGTCTGTGCAGCATTCTCTGTGGAGTAAGAGATTAAAAATATTGCTTATATAGTTTGTTTATTTATTTACTTTTTGCTTATTTAATATTAATGGCAAGCAATTCTTCCAAAAAAAGATATAGACAAACAGAGAAGAAATTAAATTACCTTTTTAAAAAACTTCTAAATGCCACCCAAAGTAACAGTTTTCCATTGCACTATCAGGGCACATGGATGTGTAGAAAGAGAGGATGGAAGGAAATCCTAAAATGTGAACACTGCACCACAAGTATTTTAAAATTTACAACCTCATGCTTTTTGGTATTTTCCCAATTTCAAAATATAGCAAAAGTATCTTATTTTCATAATCAGAAACTCATGGTAAACAGAACTTGTAGTTACACGTTCTTCCTGTGAACGTACTAATCCTCTCAAGTACTGACAACATCCTGTGAACATACGAATCCTCTCAAGTCTGAGTAGCAATGGTCTGGCCTATGAAGGACTCTGGACTTCTCCGACTGCAGCGACAGGGCTCTGTGGCCTAGAGAGCACTGACAGGACAGGAGGATGAGTCTTTCACTCAGTTCTACAAACTAAAGATTCAAGATGCATTTGCAATTTGTCTCCAATGTCCGGTTGTTTATTTTTCGCATTCTATTATTTTAACATACTCTGTGAAGAAAGTCAGGATACAAAGTGTTTAATGATGAACTGAGGATGGATAACATCACTGCTCATTCTGGAAGGCATTTTGTTCACTAACATGGGTGACTGGATGTTTTCAAAAGCACTTGCTGACATCAGTTCTCTAATAGGGCAGGTCAGTTGTTCAAGAACCAGACTGGTTCTACTTAAATGGTCTTTTTTTCTATTGCTGGGAAAAAGGGAAACCTCCTTGCTTTGGAAATCTTCACATGTTGCTGAGTGGCTACACAGAAATTGAATCGTTAACTGTGACATTACCAGCTGCCCCAAAGTACACTAGTAACATTTTCTCAGTAGCACTGAAAGCTTGGTTCTTAGAAGTAATTTCACCTTAGAGAAAAAGAAAATCAGATTACCATGCTTTCCTTAGACCCCAAGGCTTATTCCTAGATGATCCCTCTACAAATAATTATACAAACATAGTGCATTAGTCTGCTCAGATTTCCAGGACAAAATGCCGTAGATAGGGAGCCTTAGACATTTGTTCTCCCAGAGTTTTGGCAGTAGGAAGTCTAAGATCAAGGTAGGTTTCTCCAAGGCCTCTTCCCTTGACCTGAGGTTGGCTGCCATCTTGCTGTGTGCTCGGATGATCTCTTTGTGTGAAGGGCTGGGGGAAACGTCTCAGTTGTCTCTTTTTATAAGGGTACAGTCTCACAATGAGAGCCTACCTTTAAGACTTTATCGAACCCTAATCACCTCCAAATAGCATTGCATAGGGCGGTGATGGTGAGGTTTGCCATACGTTTGCCACCACTAGCATAGGATGTTAGAGCTTCAACATATGAATTCTGGGGGACACAAACATTCAGTCATGAAGTAAAGCAAGCATCCCCTTTCCAGAGGTCACACATAGGCTGTGGTTCACAGCCCCTCTCTCCATCTTCAAAGCCAGCATTTCCTTGGCTGTTCTTCTGGAGTCACATGTTTCTCTGACCATGGCTGAGAAGGATTCTTTACTTTTTAAGGTATGTGATTCCACTGGGCTCACCTGCAAAGACAAAGTCTTTAACCTAATCACATCAACAAAATCCCTTCTGCCGTGAACAATGGCATAGTCACTGGGCCTGGGGTTTGGGGATAGACAACCTTGAGTTTTGTTATTCTATCTGCCATGTATGCTAATGGAAGGAAGCTGGACTTTTTCTTGTTCTTACACCACCACACATCCTTCTATATTTTTTATTGAATTTAACATATTCTTATTTTCCTTACTGCCATTATTTCAATAATGACAAGAATAAAAAAAACTTGAAAAGACATTGTTGTAGTCTATTTGTGCTGCTATAATGAAACACCTGAATCTGGGTAACTTATAAAGAACAAAAATGTATTGCTCATAGTTCTGGGGCCTGGATTTCCAAGATCCAAGTGCTGACACAGGTGTCTGGAGAGGGCTGCTGTCTGCCTCTGAGGTGGCAGTTCTTGCTGTTCTTCAGGCAGCAGAAGAGATTTCAGAGCCAAAGAGGCAGCACACTCCCTCCAACCTTTAACTAAGGTCACTAATTCCATTCATGAGGGCTCTGTCCTTGATGTTTAGTCATTTCCTAACAGCCTCCCTTTTTAAGACCAGTGTGTGAATGGGGGCCACTCAGATCCTAGCATCCATGTTTGTGAGACCCATGTCACAGCTTGAGGTTCTCTGGCAGTGTTATTAACCCACACTCTGAGTGAGTGAGGCCATGTCCTAGTGTGGTTCCTATAGTGCTTGAGCACTGACCCTGCACCAGGATCCATGGTGCCTGGCTGATGGCTGCAGATGGGTATGTAGCATTTCAGTATCACATGGTGATAGAATGATTCCTGGAATGCTTACTGTAGCCTGAAGACCTGCAGCAGGGCTCCTGAAGAAGTGCCCTTGACCAAAAGGGGCAGCACTCTGGAGTGAGGATGCAAAACTCAAGGGCAGGACCAGGGAAGATGGAAGGTGCCTGGTGGGTGTAGGGAACAGCTACAAAACTCTGATTTCCTAAACCACATCCCATAGGGTGATGGAGCTGAGTTTAAAGAGTGGACAGAAAGCATTTGTGCAATTCATGTTTGACCAACATTATTGTCATTGCTATGGTCTGAATGTTTGTGTCCCCCAAAATTCATATGTTGAAACCACAACCTTTTCTGTGATTGTAGTGACCGCAGGAGCCTTTGGGAGGATAGTAGGTCATGGAGGAGGAGCATGGGATGAGAGTCCTTCTAAATGGGACATAGAGAGCTCTACTAAACTCACTGGGACAACTGAAGATTCATAGGTATTTGTGAGAATAATAACATCTTTCCCAGTTTCACCCAGTGGTAATGTTTTATAAAAGTATGTACACCATCACAACCAGGGCATTCATCTGAATCAGATGAGACCCGGTGCGTTCAAGGTGGTATGGCTGTAGACCACCCACCTAGTTCAGATTTCCTAGTTTTCCTTATATTCATGTGTATGTGCATATTATATTCTATACAATTCTATTACCCCTACAATTTATGGACACCACAATCAAGACACTGAATACAATAATGCAGGGTCCAGGCCAGCCAGGTAGTGAGAAGGAAACAGTGGACAGATTGGGGAAGACACTTAAGTAGGTGCAATCATAGTCAAGGTTCTAGCTTTCACACTGGGGAATGAATTCATAGGTGCTTATCACATTTTCACAAATAAACAAATTTGTGAAAAGGGCCATGCATGCTCTTATCATGATAAATTTTCCTAAAGCAAGGATAATGGTTAACTTAACTTGGTGAACATGGTTCCAGTGGGAAAAAAGAGAAATGGAAACACCAGAGGAAAGAGAGAAGGGAAGAGAGGATGACCATGATCTTTGCCATATCCCTTGTGACTTGTGTCCCTTGTACTCATGATACGTCAACTCATTTGCATTAAGAAGTACTTAGTGGATTAGAGAAGCACATTTCTGTGGAGTATTTCCCAGGAGGATTGGCTTGTTGGCCAGTAGAGTTGGTTGGGGAGGAGGACCTCTCCCTGATTATGGGTGGCACCATCCAGTGGGTTCACAGCCTAGGAGGAAAGAAAAAAGAAGAAAGAAGAAGTCTGCCACATTGGATTTCCATTTGGCTTGAGCAGGTGCATCTTTTGCTGCTGCCATCACTTGTGGATGCCAGACTACAGTTTATGCAGCCTTCCAATGCAGACTCCTGCCAGTGCCTCTCCAGGGAGCTTCCAGGCTGTCATTCTCAGACTGGCCCTGTATCCCTGACCTGTCTTGTGCTGTGGCTCTCCATCATACAGGCAGACATTGCAGACATGCCCTCCCCTGACCCTGTAAGCCTACTTCATCCATTGCACTTCATAAATGAATGAATGAATGAATGTATATTTTTAGAAAATTGCTTCTGGTCCTCTAGATAGATAGTTATGGCTTGTATTTAGATACCCCCTCCCAAGCCTCATGCATTCATAGGTAGGGCTTTTTGGAGGTGACTGGATCTAGGGTGTGTGATGCTGGAATTAAGGGTGCCCTACCCTGGGTGTGAGTGCTATCTAGTCTGGATGGAATATAAGGGACAGAAAGAAGCTGCCCTTCTACTGCCATACTGCTGGTTGCCTCCTGCCTGCCCTGCCATGCCATGAATTCTTTCTCCTCTGTGATGCCCCTCTGTCAGACCACCCTGCCTTGGAGCCAGCCAACTATGGACTGAAACCTCTACAAACTGTGAGCTACAATAAAGCTTCCACAATAAAACTTGTGGATGTTGGGTATTTTGTCTCAGCGACAAGAAAAATAGCTAACACTGATACATCCCTTTTACCTGATGTTTACATTATTTTTAATTGCCGTCTCTTAGAAAACATGCTGACAAAGCTTAATCACATATGTACAGGGATGCACATTTTCCCCAAAGGGTAAATAATAGGTATGAAAACATAATCTTGAGAGCCAGGTAGGCCCCACCCAATCCCGGAGGCCAGGACTGGAGAACAAAGACCCCGCGGACATTGCAGACTGAGTTGCTAGGGGCAGAGAGGCCCAGGGGACGGGCAGGGCGAGCAGGCCCTCGGAGCTGGCCGAGCAGGCTCTCCCAGCCCCTTGCGCCTTGTGCCCAGGCAGCGAGTTCTCCGGGAGCGGCACGGCTCCTGGGTCTGAGTGTGGGCCGGACTCATACCACCACGATTCCCAGC
>NW_004955402.1:60080941-60117767 GCF_000276665.1 Chinchilla lanigera | reverse complement strand
TTGTAAAATGTTGTATGTCTGTTAATGTTTCCCTCCTTTTATCTGTAAAATTAAAAAAAAAAACATAATCTTGCTGGGTCTGAGCTTTATCTACATAGATGAACATGACTTATACCACGGAGAGTGACACCCACTCATTTTGATGGTAAGTTTCTACATTCCCAAAATCTTTGCTAAAACTAAATATCACCCCTGGGCCATGGGGGGTGGTTTATGCCATTGTGTATAGCCGGGAACAGTTCACTTTGCTGTATTTTAATCTGCATTTCTTTAGAGTCTTGTGAGAGCAGACACTTCCCACTAGTTCATTGGCATTTTCAACTTTTCCTTTTGGCAATGCTTTTATGGGTTCTTTCATGTTTTTCCCTTGTGGCAGGATGATAGGGCTGTTTAAAGAGCATTTTGCATGTCAGTCATTAGAAATATTGCTAAAGTGATGAGCAACTTATTCTAAGTATGTTGTGAATTCTGACTAAAAATTTGGTAGAAAAATTTCAAACCTTGACCTTGTACTTGCTGCTACTGTATCCTCCCTTGCTCTGAAAATTCACTAGAGAAGTACTTGTGTTCCCCAGAATCCTCCTCGCACCAGACAGCAGACCTCCTCCTGGTAGAAGGAGGGACAGCAAGCTCAAGACATATCTCTGGGCAAGGGCTGCCTTCTCCCTACCCCTCTACTCCACTTCTGTTTCCCCACTGTACAAAGAACATTAAGACCTTGTCAGGGATTAACAAACCGTGCTTTATACTTTAAGAATTATTTGACATTTCAATTGCCCTGGAGTGTGAAAGAGTTCTATTGTGTACAGATATAAATTCATCACGAGTTCTTGTAATGTCCTGGTAAGAAGGCTGTTTTTCATTTTCTTCTATATATCACAAGCAATTTCCTTTTGCAGTCTGAAGATAGTGTCTCAGTTATACATCCAGAAAAAGAATTTGTGCATGTTATTCAAATCATTGAATCATTAATCCTCCTTAAATTATACTTAGTGCCTATGTAAAGAGTTTTCAAAAGTTTCTTTTCTCATACATTATGTAACTAGAGTGTGCATTTCTTAATAATCCAAAAGAAGCTGAATGCAAAGACAGTGGATGGGCAGATTGAGCACAATATATAATGGAAAAAAGAGGAACATTTACAAGCTTAAGTAATAGATCCTCCCCTCCTTGGAGGTCGACAGCATGATCCCTTTAAAAGAGAAAGTCATAAATTTCCATTTTCACCCAATTTATTGTAGAACTTTCTATTGAAAAGGTATATGGCTAAAACATGTTATTTTTTCCAAGTAAAGCAAAAATATCTTTATAAATAAGAAAGAATTTAAAAGGCTGATGACATGAAGAAGTGAATCTGGTTCTTAAAATATACCCTACATTGAAACATATGGCCAGATTGCAAATGATGGAACTTGCCCACCTTGACTTATTTCTTTTTACTTTGTGTCACAATACACCCTCCATTTTACTCTTCCTTCTTGCATGGACCAAGTCACTGGGCAAGACACTGAGAAAATGTTTGTTCCCAATCATGCTAATTCTGCCTTCTCTAGAGAGGATATGCCAGGGAGTTCGTAAGACCAGCAAGGCGATGAGAGAAGATGATGAGGACCACTGAGGAGGGCTTTCTGTACTGGGTGCAGGAGCTGAGGTGCCCTATGGAGGGAGGGAATGGTGAGTAGTGAGGGTGGAACTTCCTCCAAGCCTCCCCAGGATCTTCACCCCTGATTTCAGGGCACATACATGGGCATTTGATCTCTTGGATACACAATCAAAAGAACCAGCCTCAAAATACTGTCCAAGATTCCAGATGACACCAGTCTCCCTTAATAGAGTTATTTCCTGAGCTTTCAGATTCAGGATGAGCACCTCTACGAAAGCTTGGTTATATGCAAAAGTCAGATTTTGCTGGCACACATGGACTTCAGCATTGTCCTAGCTCCAGATGTATTTGTGCATTTATATATTTAATCTTCTGAGCAATGTTACATTAAAGTGAGAGGGTCAGGATCAGCCTGTTCCGGGGGTACTTTCCTATTTCTCCCTTCTTTTACAAGATCCTTGGATTTTGGATGCAGCTTCTTTGGAATCAGAATAAACAGCTTCTTGTTTGTCTTTAGTGAACCTCCAGCATTTAGCTGCTATTGCACTGTGAACATGTGTGGTATTAGGGCATTTACTTTGCATCAGAGGTCCTGAGTCTGGGTTCACACCGTGCACACTCAGTCCCAAGACAAGCCTCCTACAAAACTTGTAACCAAGTAAGGACTAGTGTGTCCCCAGATAGTCAAATGTCATTGAGTCAGAAATATCACTAGTGAGTGGGTGTTTGGCACAAGAACAGCAGAAAGATGAAGATCAGGAGGAGAACCACCTATAGAGGCTGCCTGGGGTGTCTGTCATTACTAGGATAACACAGATGCTTTGGTTATGCCTCTGGATTTAAATTAGTTCATCTTTCCATAAGGGTAATAGAAAACTAAGGGACTATACACACTTTCTACTTTATTTGGCTTTTAATAGCATCTAAAGCAGATGGATAAAACACAATTTAGAACAAAATGCAAAGAAATGTACATATGCAATAACAATTATGTATTTCTTGTGAATTCTTAACAAGCACAAACAACAATTCCACCTTCTTTTTGATAGTGAATGTTGGAAGGTACAGATCAGAGCCATAAGAGAGAAGAAGGCTGGTTTACAGGTTCTCTGCATGTCAGGAGCACAAAACCCCATTGTGATCATTTCCTGGTTAGAGAAGAGCACTGTCCAGTCCTGTCCCTCAGCACACAGGCTCTGTGCCCATTTCTAGTTTTCACTTTCTGCTTCATCTGTCCTCACAGATAGATATTGAGCTCCACGAGGTGCCAGCATGATTTCAGATGATTCCAGATGCTGGGGATGAGATCAGGAACAGACAGGCCCCCCTGCCACCAAGGAGCTCAACTTTCAGGGGAAGCAGATAGAGCAGATGCAACCAATCAAGCAAGTACGAAAAGTATATATAGGGGCTGGGGATTTAGCTCAGTGGCACAGCGCCTGCCTGGCAAGCGCGAGGTCGTGAGTTCGATTCCCGGTACCGGAAAAAAAAAAACAAAAAGTATATATATTTGTGTGAAGAATGACAACAAAGTTATTTTTTGGCTGGTTATTGTTCAGGGAAGATGTCTCTGAGGAGGAGAGAAGATATGAATGAAAAAGAGACAGCTGTTGTGAAAATGAGGGGGAACCAGAAGATTTAACATTATTAAGATAATAAGATAACTAAAATGATATGCAAATTCAGTAAAATTCCTATTAAAATTCCAATGACCTTCTCTTCAGAAATAGAAACTGATCATAAAATTTATATGAAATTGCAAGGAACACCAACAAGCCAAAAACAAGATTGAAAAGTGAAGTTGGAGGCCTCACACTTACTGATTTTAAAACTTACTAAAAAACTAAAGTAACTAAAGCAGTGTGGGACTACCCTTAGAATACACATACAGATTAATGTACTGTAATAAAACTGAGAATTCATTCATAAACTCATAGGTGTAGCTGTGTTCAAATGATTTTCAGTGAAGATGATAAAGGTACTCAGAGGAGGAGTCTCATCAACAAATGGTGCTGAGACAACTGGCTATCCACAGGCAGAAAAATGACCTTAATAGCTAGCTCACAGTATATACAAAATTAACTCAAAATAGATCAGTGATGGAACTAACAGTCTGTAAAGTTCTGAGATGAAAGCCTAGGGGTAAATCTTCATGATCTTGGTTTTAGCTAGGAAATCTTAGATATCTTACTGGAAGCACAAACAGTAGAAGGCAAAAAGCACACAAATTAGACTTGATTTAAATTAAAAATTTTGTACTGTGAAGAACATTATCAAGAAAAACAAAAGAAAAACACACAGAAGGCAAAAAATATTTAAAATTATATATCTGATAAGAAAATAGTACCTAGAACATACAAAGAACTCATAACTCAACAACCAAAACATAAACAGTTGAGCTAAAAATGAGTAAGGGCCTTGAAAGACAGTTCTCCAAAGAAGACATACAAATGGACAAGAAGCACATGAAAAGATGCTTACCATTGTTAATGTTAAGGAAATATAGCTCAGCACTTTAGTGAAACACCACTTGATCTTCACTTAGGTGATTATAATTTTTAAAAAATGGAAAATGTGTTGGCAAGGATATGGAGATATGTACATTTCTGGTAGAAAGGTGAAATGGTGGTGCTACTATTTTGACAGTTCCTCAAAAAAGTAAAGATCACCTTATGACCAACAATTCTACTCCTAGGTGTACAGCTCAGAAATTGAAGACAGACCCTGAAAAAAAATTTTGCACACAGTATTCATTGTAGCATTACTCACAAGAGCTGAAAGGTGAAACAGCCCAAATGTCCATTCACTAATGAGTGGATGAACAAAACATGGTGTGCATATATAATAGAAAGTCATTTAGTCATAAAAGTAATGAAGTTCTGATATATGCAACCACATAAATGAACCTTGAAAATATGCAACTGGAAGAAGCTGGACATGAAAAGCCACATATTATATGGTACATTCATTTAAAAATCTGGAGTAGGTAAATTGCTAGCGCAGAGAGCAAGTGATGGTTCCCAGAGGCTGGCAGGAGGAAGGACTGGGAAAGACGGCTGAGCGAGTCTGCGGTTCCATCTGGGGCGGTGGCGAGCGCGTTCCCCAGTAGATAGTCGTGGGTGTGCAACATTGTGACTACTAAATGCACTGAATTGTACAGTTTAAGAGATTTAATTTTACGTTATGCAAATTGTACTCCAATAAAAACAAAATTGGGGAAAACCCAAAGGAAAAAGTGGAGTGAGAATTGGAAATATCCACAGAGCTGGAGGATGTTGCATAAAATGAAGGAGAGGGTCATATCTCACAGAGCTTTTCAAGTCAGCGCGAGGCATTACAGCAGTGTGTTGTGAGGCCTTGTGAGCACATGGGAGTAAGGAGGCTGGGCAGCGAGGTCATCAGTCTCTGCGGCGCTGGCTGTGCGGCTGGGGAAAGACAGGGTGGGGGTGTGAAGGACAGTGAAGGAGCATGCAGCCTCCCAGGCCTGCAGGGGCGGGACAGAGCGGAGGCGGGCAGGACAGATGTGGACAGACTGGGGCCCGTAGGGGTGGGGCAGTGGAGCTGGTACAACTCAGTGGTAGTTTCGATATGAGGAGAAGGAAAAAGACCCCCAGTTTGAAGAACTGTTAAAAATCTGCACTTATTATTAAACGTCTTTGTGAAACCTGTACCGAAACATCCCTGCAGACTGTATAACCGGACAGTGCTGTCTTTCGTGGGCAAAGTTTGTGCAGTTTTTCACAAAAAATAGTATTAGAAAGAGCACAGATCACACCAACGGTGTGATCACCCTAGACAGTGAGGGCAAGTCATTAGAATTACAGCTGTCTGCATTTAGAGGTGGTCTCGGAGATTGTCTGAATCAACCTCCTTCTGTTGCTGATGAGGTAAGGGATCCAGCATACCAAGTGTCTCCTGAAACAAGTGGCGGTTGCACTTCAGTCCAGAATGGGATCTGAATTCTGCTTAGGTCTCAGGGCTGAGGCAGGGTCAGGCTGCCTACTCAAGCTTCTCTGTATTCTGTCTCCTTCATGGTCAGCTTTTGGAGAAACTGAAGCTTTCTGGGCACTGCCTGTAATTGCACGAAGCCTGTGACTGCGGCTCCATCTGTGATCACTCTGGACTCTACAGCCACATAGCCTGAGAGCCGATCCTGCCCCATTGGCAGCTAGGGTGACCTTGGGCAAGGTCTTTGACCTCCTGCCTTGTGTGTCATCTGACAATGAAATGGGTCTGAGTGAAACAAGTTGGTTCCTGCTTTCACCTTGAACTTCTGACAATAACCAGTGAACTCTAAGGTCAAGCTGAAGTCCATGAGCACAGGATGGAATACACAAGGGTCGGCCTCCCCTGCCCCACTTACTTTTCCCCTCTCCCCTTTGGTCACTTCCCAGGCGAGTCTGGGCTTCAAGTCACTGCAGTCACCATCAGGTCATACTCCAGCGTGACTGCCTATAATGTTCCTGTATAGCCACTTTTCAGATGCACTCAGTCTAGCACTACCATGGATTAATAACCAAAGCTGGTATAAGGAAAGAGAAGCTAGTCACACTTGGGGTGCGTGCCCATGGGTGGAGGGGAGAGAAGGTGAGTGGGGGGGCACACTATGTCTCTTTTTTGGGACATTATTATTTTCCCTTCTTTCCCTAATGAGCAGCACTTTAAAAATCAATTATTTAACTCTGAAAGAGCCACAGGGTATTTCATGTGTATAAAACGAGCCACAGTGACATTGACTCCCTATTCCAGCACCTTTCTCACAGCACCACTGTGCTTGCTGTAGTGACTGGAATCATCACAGAGCCTGGGCAGCGGCTCCACCGTGATAACACTCGCATCGTCCTGAAGCCACAATTACTTTACACCTATCTCAGTGTGATTCCTGCCTTAAGAGTTCCTGGGAAGGAGAGAAAAGACTCTGAAATATCGTCAGAAATAATACCATCGTCAGAAGTAACGGGCTCTCTAAGTCATAGTTCACGTTTAGTACTTTTTTTTTGCTTGGGCTTTCTCTGAATGCAAATATGGAGAAAGTGAATTGAAGAAACTTCTGTATACTCCAGCTCCAGTCTCTCAACGGAATGTCCCTTGTGGTGCTATTTATTATTTTATTTCTTCTGGTGTCTTATGTTGTGAAAATGAAGGCTAAAGTAAAAGAGATCTGAACGTCACTGCTCTGTGTTTAAGGGAAAGCTCAAATATTTTATTTTCTGTCTGTATCCTCTCTTCCATTTCTGTTTTCCTATCTTTTAAATTTTCTCCTTCTCTGCATCTCGTTATTCCCACAGCACTAGTCAGTATATTAAAACATCACAGGAGGATTCTGGTTAGATATGGGAGGTGGTGTGTACCAGCTACTTCATCCCCTTCCTGAAGTCCTACCAAAATAACCATAAAGAGAGAAAAAAGCTATAAACCCACAAGAACAAAGAAAAGGAGAAATAATAAAATGTCAGTACAACTTGGGAGGTGGACAGTTGATGGAAGAGCGCTACTTGGCCTTGGAACTGGGCAAAGCTGAACCTCTAAGCTTGCTTCATGGTATGTGCTTCAGCAAAAGGCCAGCTGATGCATGAATTTCACAGGAGTAGAGGCATCGTCTACCTCCTGGAGGTTAAAGTATAAGCCTGAAAGTAGGACTGCTCTTTAGAACTTTGGACTACACCACCCATTCCCATATGGATTCTGGCAACTCTCCCGAACACACACTGAAGACTGGGGAATCATCCTCTGGAGAAACTGACCCAGGAATTGCCAGGGCTGAGATACAAAGTGTTTACCGAAAGTCTCATGTGTTCGCAAGTGGAGTTTTCAGAAAGTGGCTGGATCGTGAGGACTCTATCTTCACAGACCATTTATGTGATTGTGGTTGCATGGCATTATTGGGAGGTAATGGAAACAGGAGGTTTGGACTGGTTGATGGAAGAGGGGGGCGTGAACTTGGGAACTAAATTTGGTCCCTGGTGCTATCCTTTTCGGCTCTTCCCTTTTTGCTCTGCTTCCTGGTTTCTATGAGGTGAATAGCTTTGCTACACTGTGACCTTTCACTATATTGTGCCTCACCCCAGGCCCACTAACCAGGGACTGTAACCTCTGAAACCAAAACAAGCCTTTCCTCCCTTGAGCTGTTTTATGTCAGGTCTTTTGTCCCAGCAACAGAAAGCTAACACAGGAATAATCTGATTTCAAGGATGCTAGGACAGCTCAGGGCATGGCAAGGTACTATGCCAGGAGGTGGAAAACCATGCCCATGGTCACTTTTTTTCTTGTAAATAAAGATTTATTGGAACATAGCCACGCTCATTTATTTTCATATTGTCTGTGGCTTATTTTACATTGCAACATACTGCACAGCACAGTGAAGATGGGATAGTTGCAACAGGGACCACATGGCCCAGAAAGCTTCAAGTATTTATGGAATAATACTGTTAGGAACAAAAGTGTTGACCTTTAGCCTGGTGTGAAAACCACTGGTAAAGTATGGGGTGTCTCATCAGATGGAACTGTCACTGACTGTCTTCCTACTACACATAAACAACAGAGACATCTGATAAAAACTCCCAGCACAAAAGAGATAAAGGGAGAAAAGGAACCCAGGGGAAAAGAAGATAATGCACAGAACTTTAAACATTTTTCTATAACTAATGTCCTTGCAGAGATAAGAGGATATATCTTGTTCATGAAACACGAGTAAAATGCTATATAAAAGGAACACTGAAAATTTAAGATGTGTTTTTTGCAAAATTAAAATGTAAAATCAGAATAAGAATAATTCAGTAGAAACACAGTTACGGACTGCATAATGATGTTTCAGTTGGCGACAGACTGCCACAATAAGCTGGGGGTCTCCTAAATTACAATGAAAATTCCCCACCTTCTTGAGATGTAGCAACTGGGACAGACTTGTGGTACAACACTTCCTCACGTGTCTGTGGTGTTGCTGGTGTAAGCACAACAATAGATGTGCTGCCATCACACGAAAGTGCAGCACATAAATTATACACAGGGCACAATCTGGCAATGATGACGAACAGCTGTTCCTGGCTTATGCATTTGCACTACTATACTTTATCATTATTTTAGAGTGCACTCTCACTACTTAGAAAGTTTGATGTAGAACACCATGCAGAGCTTTGCAGCAGCACCTGCATCCATTTCCTTTGCTGAGTCTCTAGATGACAATTATGCAGTCCGTAACTGTGTAGCCAGATAAAGGACTGATCTCCACCACCCAAGTCTGTATAAGCGCACTTGAGGGGGTTTGCAGAGGCCAGAATAGCCTGACAGTGCACTCAGACGTGTCCCCAATGAAGTGGTGAGTGTTGGAGGATGCAGTTGAAGAGTTCTCTCAGAGAGTGGAATAAGAACACAGACAAAAATAGAGGATCCAGGCAAGATGTTCTGCTGCTCACAAATACAGGTCTCAGAAAGCAAAGATATAGAAGAGGAAATTATCAAGGAAGCAATCCCAGAAACATTCCTGAAGTCTGTGACATTCCACATGGAGTCCAAAAGCAGCTGCTCTGTGAATGGATCCACAGCCGTAGCCTTCGGCCTGGGGATGCTCACTAATACCCGGGCTCCGGACTTCTGGGAGGGCAGAATAAAAAGTGGAAATACAGGCCACCTTAAGAAATCCACAAGCAGAATGACACTGGGCTTTTCAAATACAAACAGGGTACCACAGATGACAGACTAATGATTTCCCTCTGTACCCAAGTGAAATGTGTTGAAGGCTGAGAGGAGATAAAGAACTGTCCAATCCTGTGAGGCTCCTGGAGGTTGTGAACTTTCTGAAAAATGTCCTCTGGCAACGACCCAGAATAAACACAATCAATCTGTGGGGTGGAAGAGGGTATGCACTAAGAGGATTGTGCTGAAGGAGCTACTCCTTATCTTCTGTTTAGGAACACCAGAGAAATGCTAGCAGTAGGGGCCCACTGCCCTGGAGATGGAGACTGTTCTGAAGTAAGGTAATGCTTGATTAATTGTGTCAACTTGAGAAGTTTAGAAGCTTAACTAAATTGGCTCAGCAATTCTATACCCTAGGGTGTAGAGGATCTACCCTAGGGTGGCTCATCACCTGGATGGTGTAAAAGGGAAATGAGGAAGGGCAAATTGGCTTCTGTTCTTTGAAAGAACTCTAGTCTTCGCCTTCAGCTTGGACATGGTCTCCTGGCTTCTAGCACAGACTCTTCAGCTTCCACCTTGGATCCTTCAGGGCTCTGGCATAGACTCGTCAGCCTCCTGTCACAGACCCATCAGCCTCCTGATATGGACTTGCATGGAACACTGCAGTGAACTCTAGACCTTGGACTGAATCCTTTAGTCTCCAGTGTGCAGACACTTTCTGCATGCTTCCCCATCAGACTCTGTGGCTGACAATCATAAGTCAATCTTGTAATTTCTTATACATTTGTACATCTTGTGTTATATCTGTTTCTCTAGTAAAACCCTGACTAATATAGATTTTGGTACCATGAGTGGCTCTAGAGAAACAGAATTATAATAATGACATTCTCTAATGGCTTGAGGGGTTCTGGGACTGGCTCTGCAATTTGATGAGACCTAAAGATACCATGGTCTCTCCCTCTAATTCTGTGGAGTATACTGACAATACTTGGCATGAACTGTTTAAACAAATATGCTCCTAAAATTCATCTGGAACCAGAAGAGACCCAGAATAGCAAGAGAAGTCCTGGGCAACAAAGACAAGGCAGGTGGCATCACAATCCTTGACTAGAAATTATACTACGAAGCTACTGTAATAAAATCAACATGGTACTGGCAAAAAAACAGATCTGAGGATCAGTGGAACTGACTGGAAGATGCAGCCACAACCACAAACACTCTCAGCCACCTTATCCAACAAGTTCACTGGAAGAAAGATAGCCTCTTTAATAAATGGTGCTGGAAAAACTGGCTCACCACATGCCAAAGACTGAAACTAGACCCATGTCTATCACCGTGCACCAAACTCAGGTCAAAATGAGTTACAGATCTAAATATTAAAACAGAAACACTAAATCTACTGGAAGAGAAAGTAGGTAGAAATCTTGAAGATATAGGAGTAGACACAGAGTTCATGAACAAAAGCCAAACTGCACAGGAAATGCTTCAAGGAATAAACAACTGGGATCTCATCTTACTGAAAAGTTTTTGCACATCTAAAGAAATCACCAGCAGAGTTAAAAAAAAAAAAAAACCCACAAAGTAGGAAAAAAAAATTCAGGCAGACTGTCCTTCAGACAAAGGACTGCTATCTGGAACATATAAAGAATTAAAAAACATCAGCCCCCCAAAATTCAAAGACTCAGTCCAAAAATGGGCATCTGAGATGAACACACATTTCTCAGGTAAAGAAGTACAAATGGCAAATAAATACATGAGAAAATGTTCAACATCATTAGTCATTTGTGAAATGCAAATTAAAACAACTTTGAGATTCCATCTCACCCCAGTAAGAATAGCTATCATTAAGAAATCAAGGGGCTGGGGATTTAGCTCAGCGGCAAAGCGCCTGCCTGGCAAGCGCAAAGTCGTGAGTTCCGTTCCTGGTACCGGAGAAAAACCAAAAAAAAAAAAAAAAATCAAGAAAAGAAATCAATCAATAACAAATGCTGGTGAGGCTGTGGAGAGAAAGGAACCCTTCTCCACTGCTGGTGGGAATGTAGACTGGTAAAACCATGATGGAAGTCAGTTTGGAGATTCCTCAGTAAACTAGGACTAGAGGTCCCATTCAATCCAGCTATTCCACTTTTGGGTATTTTCCCAGAAGAACTGAAAACATCATATCACAGTGATATATGTGCACCCGTGTTTATGGCAGCACAATTTGTAATAGCTAAATTATTGAAGCAACCCAAATGCTCATCCACTGAGGAATGGACAAAAAAAGTTGTGGTATTTTTACATAATGGAATATTACTCAGCTATAAAGAAACATAGTCTTGAGGCTTTTACAGGAAAATGGACACAACTAGAGACCATACTCATAAGTGAAATAAATCAGACCTGCATGTGTAAACTCCATATTATCTCACTAGTGTAAGAACCTGAAAGAGTTACTAAAATCTAGGAGGCACAATAGACATTGTGAAAGGGAAGGAAACTTCTCAAAAGGAAAGAACAACTGGGATGATGGAAAAGAGAAAAGAAAGAAGGGTATATGTGTATATGTATATACACACACACACACAGGATAGCTAACATAGTTGTACTACTGACTTTGCTTGCTCTATTGAAAGGAACAGTTAATGATTAAGTGTATGATCATCTTACATGTCTATATTTATCTGAGTATCCAAATTGAGGATATCAATATGCAATACAACAACCACTGTTAATTTCCTATCACCTTGTCAGAGATTCTGTATTGTTTATATTGTTTTTGTGTTATTTTCTAAATGTATGTGTGTTTGTTAAGATGTTTTCATTCTTTTATCTTTAAAATAAAAATAACTTAAAAATAAACTGCTATGCCATGTAGATCAATTTGATTATCCTAATTTACCACCTGTGAGATGTCAGGAATTTAACAACACTGTACATGAAAATTTTGAACTTCTTTGGCAGAGTAGGAAATATAATGATGCTGGCTGGTTTGTCTTAGTCTCCCTGCACAAACTTGTGAAGGAAAACACTGAGCTCAAAATATCCAGAGGAAGTCTACAGTCTGTGAAGACAGATTAATAAAGGAAAATAAGGAGCTCAAAGATTCATATTCCCAGCTGCAGACACAGATAAGAAATTTAAAAGTTTTAAAGTGCATCCTAAAAGAAAATTTCCTCTGTTAGCTGAAAGGCTGAGATTGCAGAAACCCAAATGCAGTCTCTCATAATTTGATTGGCTGAACTGCAACATAAATTTCATGCTCAGCCTCAAAATGTATCTGAAGCAAAGGTGAGGGCACTGATTGGGAAAGAATGGGATCCCATAAACTGGAATGGAGATGTGTGGGAGGATCCTGAGGAAGCTGAGGATGTTGCATTCCTAGATGCTAATGAGATTATTTTGCCAGAGGAAGAGATCTCCCCACCCACTATGGCAAAGGCATCACCACCTCCAGCCTCTGCAGTGTTGGTACCTCCTAGTATACCTGTGGAAATTAATCCTGTGCTGACCAAGCAGGATAACACTGACACCACTCAGGAATCACTCTCACCACTGATTTTTGCCTCTAGGCTCATAACCAGGCTCAAATAGCAGAAAACTCCCAAGGGTGAGGTACATAGTGAGACCCATGAGGAAGTCTGCTGTTCTCCCAAAGGTCTTCTTGAGTTTCCTAACTCTTATAAGCAGAGGCCTAATGACCAAGCATGGGTGTGGATTTTAGAAGTTTGGGATAATGGTGGCAAAAGCACTCACTTGGATCAGGCTGAGTTTGTTGATATGGGCCCATTAAGTAGAGATTCTGAATTTAATGTTGCAGCCAGTGGAGTAAAGAAAGGTGTTAACAGTTTATTTGGCTGGTTGGCAGAAATGTGGATCAGAAGATGGCCCACTGTGAATGAGTTAGAGATGCCTGATATTCCATGGTTTACTATTGATGAGTAGATTCAGAGGCTTAGGGAAATGGGAATGCTGGAGTGGGTCTGTCGTGTTAAACCTAACCCTCCACATTGGGATGATCCAGAAAACATATCCTTCACCAACACCTTGAGAGACAGATTTGTGAGAGAGGCACAGCACCCCTGAAGAGCTCTGTCACTGCTCTTCTCTGTATGCCAGACCTTATGGTGGGGACCACAGTTACTGAATTAGGAAATTTAAGGGCAATGGGCTTGATTGGACCCCGGGGTACAGAGGTGAAGTGGCAGCACTTAATCACCAAAGACAGGGTCTACGCACTTAACATAATGGGCAGCAGAAGCAAAACAATGACCAGAATAATCTGACACATGTAGATGAATGTCATTGGCTGATTAGCCATGGTGTTTCCAAAAGTGAATAGATAAGAAGCCTACAGAATTTTTACTAGATTTATATAATTGAAAAAACGTAAGGGCAAATCAACAGAAACCTACTTCAAATTGAGGTAACAGGGAATCATGGCCCCTGAAGCAGTTCTCAGGTTTGAGCCAGTTTACAGACCCAGAACCCCTTGAATGACAGGAAGGCCAGGTCTCCTTGGGGAAGGACCCTGATGTGCCAAAAATTTATAGTCAGTCTTTCTCCCATCCTTCCCCAGAGGGACATAATGCCTTTTGCCTGAGTGACTAAACACTGGGGAAAGGGCAATCATGAGACATTTTGGGGACTACTGGACACTGGTTCTGAATTAACAGTGATTTCAGGGAATCTAAAACATCACTGTGGCCCTCTAGTAAGAGTAGGAGCCTATGGAGGTCAGATAATCAATGGAGTTTTAGCAAAAGTCTGACTCACAGTGGGTCCCATAGGTCTTTGGATCCATCCTGTAGTCATTTCCCCTGTTCCAGAATGCATAATTGGAATAGATGTACTTAGTACTTGGCAGAATCCTCACATTGGTTCCTTATTGTGGTTGGGAAGGCCAAATGGAAGCCATTAAAGTTAACTTTGCCAGGTAAAATAGTAAACCAAAAGCAGTATCACATTCCTGGAGGGATTCCAGAGATTAGTGCCACCATCAGGAACTTGAAGGATACAGGGGTAGTGGTCCCCACCACATCTCCATTTAATTCTCCCACTTGGCCTGTGCAGAAGACAGATGGGTCTTGGAGAATGATGTAGATTACTGTAAACTGAATCAGGTGGTGGCTCCAATCGCAGCTGCGGTACCAAATGTGGTTTCTTTGCTTGAGCAGATTAATACATCTCTCAGTCAGTAGTATGCAGCTGTTGACTTCGCAAATGCCTTCTTCTCCATACCTATCGATAAGGACCATCAGAAACAATTTGCTTTCACCTGGCAAGGCCAGCAATATACCTTCACTATCTTACCTCAGGGGTATATTAACTCGCCAGCCCTGTGTCACAACTTAGTTTGCAGTGATCTTCATCACCTTTCTCTCCCACAAGATATCACACTGGTCCATTATATTGATGATGTTATGCTGATTGGGCCTAGTAAGCAGGAAGTAGCAACAACTCTGGATTTGTTAGTAAGGCATTTGAGAGCCAGAGGATTGGAAATAAATCCAACAAAAATTCAAGGTCCTATTACTTCAGTGAAGTTCTTAGGAGTCCAGTGGTGTGGAGCATGTAGAGATATTCCTTCTATGGTAAAAGATAAGTTGTTGCATCTAGCTTCTCCTATGGCCAAAAAGGAGGCATAATGCCTAGTGGGGCTGTTTTGGAGGCAACACTTTCCTCACTTAGGTGTCCAGCCCATTTACCTCACTTAGGTGTCCAGCCCATTTCCTCACTTAGGTGTCCAGCCCATATACCAAGTGACTCAGAGAGCTGCTAATTTTGAGTGGGGCCCAGAACAGGAAAAGGCTCTGCAACAGGTCCAGGCTGCTGTTCAGGCTGCTCTGCTGCTGGGGCCATATGATCCAGCAGATCCAATGGTACTTGAAGTGTCAATGGCAGGAAGAGATGCTGTTTGGAGTCTCTGGCAGGCGCCTTAGTTGAACTGCAGCGGAGGCCTTTAGGATTTTGGAACAAGGCTCTGTCATCATCTACAAACAACTACTCTCCCTTTGAAAAATAGCTCTTGGCCTACTAATGGACCCTAGTGGAAACTGAACGTTTGACCATGGGACACCAGGTCACCATGAGACCTGAGTTGCCTATCATGGCCTGGGTATTATCTGATCTGCCAAGTCATAAGGTTAGATGTGCACAGCAACAGTCTATCATTAAATAGAAATGGTATATTTGTGATTGAGCCAGGGCAGGTCCAGAGAGTACAAGTGAATTACATGAGGAAGTTGCCCAGATGCCTATGGCTCCTACCCCTGCTATATTGCCTTCTGTTTCCCAGGATGCACCTATGGTCTTAGGAGTGTACCATATAATCAGCTGTCAGAGGAAGAGAAGGCTAGGGCCTGTTTTACAGATGGTTCTGCATGCTGTGCAGGCACCACCCAAAAGTAGACAGCATCACAACCCCTTTCTGGGATATGGTTAAAGGACAATGGTGAAGGGAAATTGTTGCAGTAGGCAGAACTTTGGGCAGTGTACTTGGTAGTACATTTTGCCTGATAGGAGAAATGGCCACTTGTGAGACTATGTACTGATTCATGGGTTGTAGCCAACAGTCTGGCTGGATGGTCAGGAACTTGGAAGGAACATAACTGGAAAAATTGATGACAAAGATATTTGGGGAAGAGGTATGTGGGTTTACTTCTCCATATGGGCAAAGGATGTAAAAATACTTGTTTTCCATGTAAATGCTCCAAAAAGGTGACATCAGTAATAGAAGACTTTAATAATCAAGTGGATAAGATGACCTGTTCTGTGGATAGTGGCCAACCTCCTTCTTTAGCCATCCCTGTCATTGTCCAGCAGGCCCATGAACAGAGTTGCTGTGGTGGCAGGGATGGAGGTTATGCATGGGCTCAGCATCATGGGCTCCCACTCATCAAGGATGATCTCACTATAGCTACGGCTGAATGCCCAATATGCCAATATGCCAGAGACCAACACTGAGTCCCTGATATGACACAATTCCCTAGGGTGATCAACCTGTGACTTGGTGGCAGGTTGATTATATTGAATCATTTCCATCATGGAAGGGAATGTGCTTTGTCCTTACGGGCATAGACATGTATTCTGGATATGGATTTGCTTTCACTGCATGCAATGCTTCAGCCAAACTACCATCTGTGGACTCACAGAATGCCTTATCCACCCTTGGAAATTCCATATAGCAGTGCCTCTGGCCCAAGAACACATTTTACAGCCAAAGAAGTGAGGCAATAGGCTCATGCTCATGGAATTCACTGGTCTTACCATGTTCCTCACAGTCCAGAAGCATCTAGATTGATAGAAAGGTGGAATGGTCTTTTGAAGACAGAGCTATGGTGCCAGCTAGGTTGCAATAGCTTGCGGGGCTGGAGTAAGGTGCTTCAAAGGAGTGTATATGCTTGGAATCAGTGTCCAATATATGGTACTGTGTCTCCCATAGCCAGGATTCCTGGGTCCAGGAATCAAGGGGTGGAAGTAGGAATGGTACCACTCACCATTACCCTTAGTGATCCTAGCAAAATTTTTGCTTTCTGTCCCCATGATCTTGTATTCTGCTGGCTTGGAAGTCTTAGTTCCAGATGGGGGAAGGCTTGCACCAGGAGGCACAATGACACCGTTGAACTGGAAGCTAAGTTTTCCCCCAGTCATTTTGGTCTCCTTATACCTCTGAGGAAACAAGATAAAAAGGGAGTCACAGTGTTGTCAGGGCTGATTGACCCAGAATATCAAGGGGAAATAGGACTACTACCTCACAATGCACGAAAGGAAGAATATACATGGAGTGCAGCTTAGTATTACCATACCCTGTTATTAAAATCAATGGGAAACTATAACAACCTAATACAAGCAGAATGACAAGTGATCCAGAGCCTTCAGGAATGAAAGTATGTGTTACTCCACCAAGAAAGAACCAAGACCTGTTGAAGTGCTTGCTGAAGGTCAAAGGAATACAGAATAGATAGTGGAAGAAGGTAGTTCTAAATACCAGCTACGACCCCGTGATCAGCTACAGAAAAGAGGATTGCAATTGTGATATTTCTCCCATAACATGGTTCTAATATAACATAATGCTGATAGACTTAATACTGCTTCTTAAGGATTGTTAAACCTGTGTTATAATGTTGAAGTTATGAAATGAAAAGTGTACACATCAACCAAAGAAAACTCAGCTTCTATTCTGGTGAGGGAATTAGTGTGTTTCTGTTCATATGCAGCATAATTATAACATGTTAGGCACAATTATATGCATGTCTTTGTGTTTGGAGACTAGTTTAAAGAAATGTGTCTGGTCACAAAGTTGACCAGGAGTGGACTGTAGTGGCTGTGTCAATTTGAGACGATTAGAAGTTTAACTAAATCGGCTCAGCAATTCTATACCCTAGAGTGTAGAGGACCCACCCTTCAGTGGCTCATCACCTGGATGGTATAAAACGGAAATGAGAAAGTACGGATTGTCTTCCATTCTTTGGAGGAGCTCCAGTCTTCACCTTCAGCTTGGACATCTTCTCCTGGTTTCAACTGCAGATGCTTTGGCTTCTACCTTGGATCCTTCAGCATTCCGGTGAAGGTTCATCAGCCTTCTGCCACAGACACAATGGCCTCCTCATATGAACTTGTTTGGAACACTGCAGTGAACTCCAGACCTTGTACCGAATCCTTCAGTTTCCAGGGTGCAGAAACCCTCTGCATGCTTCCCCATCCACTCTGTGGCTGACCACTGAAAGCCAATCTTGTAAATTCTCACAGTTTGTACATCTTGTGTTATATCTGTTTCTCTGGTAAAACCCTGACTGATGCAAGTAATAAGTGCAATTAAAGCTATGTCTAGGGGAAAATGTTAGAAAGTATCTTCCTGGCCACGTGGTGGACAGTGCTCTATGCTACCCAAACCAAATTTGTTTTCCTCTGTGTGAACATCTTAGTTCCCCATTCCCAGTGCCCTCAGCAACTTGCTGAGAATGGCTGCACTGTGGGACCCTGGGATCTGAGTCCCTGAGCCACACCTCAGGCAACAGCTACTGGTTTGCTTAGAACAATGATGACTGTGATAAATAAGCACAATAAAGAGTCGGTACATGAGGGGTGGAGACTCTTTGACAAGTGGAGCCCACAGCATCCCATGCACAAGGGGCAGATGGCATATGTCCAGCCAAGCAGCAGCGTAGCAGAAAGGACCCTGTCTGCAATGTCCCTGTGCATTCTGCAGGTGATTTCTCATCCCTCTAGGGAGAGGAGAGTGGTCATGGTTCTGTGGGGTGATGCACAGAGCATCTGTGTAGTGTGCGTCGGCACAGCATGGAGACGCTCCCAGTTGGTGACCTCATTCTGTGTTTAACTCCTACCATTGGAGACTAGGCTGTGATTTTGACCACAAGCTCCACACAGAGTAGGAGGTCAATAGTAATGAAACTGTATTAATTAAACTTACTCAAGTGAAAAGGGGAGTTTAATGTGAAGATATATATTATCCCATGGAATCAAGGACATCTAAATTAGTCCTCAGAAAAGGAAGAAAAATGGTCACTATAAAGTGGCTTCTTTCTCATCTATCTGCCTTTCTAGGGACTCATGGCTTTACAGTTCAAAGGTCACATTTTCATGCACGTGCCAGAACTCCTCTGACTCTCCCAACTTCAAGGCCTTGAAGAATGATTTTAATGGGCCATACTTGGGCCAGCGATTCAGCCCAGGCCTGGTCTGTTGGTGAATATATGCTATGGTTAACTCCATGAACAGGTTGGCAAAAGAGGAGGCAGATCTCTGAAAAAAGAAGCAGTGCAACAACAGGCAGACTCCTGGAAGATGCAGGTCTTGGCCATCAGATACTGGACATGCTGAGCTCCTGCTGTGTGCTGGGTGTGTGAGTACTTGGTCCTATTCTCTAGAGATTTACAGTCTGTTTGGGGAGATAAATGAGACAAAAGAGAAAGTTCATCAAACAAGGTGGCCATGAAACACTTAAGAATGGCAAACATGGTCCTTCTGTGTCGGAATATTTTACTGCAACAATTTAAAACAAGCAAACAAACAGGGTATCCAGTGAAAATGTGAATTGGTGCTGCAGCTCAAGTGCTTCTAGGGGTTGGAGGGCTAAGGGGTGGCTCGAGTTCATGAAGCAACCACCTTGCTCTGCCATCAGGATGAGAATCAGGACCTAGCTGGTCAACTCAAGGTGCCCGGAAAGAGGCCCTGTGGTGTCTACCTGATGCCTGTGTTGTGCCAAGCGCACAGCACACACAGGGTGGCGGGCAGTAGAGCCACCAGGACCACACCCACAGCCTCTGGAAACCCCGTGACCTGTACCCGTGCGGCCCTTCACTGGATCAGCACTTGGTCTCTCCTGCCCCACACAGCCTCACTTTCCTATTCGGGCTTTCAGAGTTGCTCCTAATGGGTGCTGTGACGCTGCAGGCCTCAGACTTTCCAGGCATCCCCAGGCTTTCTTGAGCTCACAGTGCCCACTCTCTGCATGCCTGGTGCTATGGTTTAGCTCTAAAAATGCCCTGTAAATGGCTCATGTGTTCAGAGGTGAGCTTTCAGAAGGTGAATGAATCGATCCATCCACGAGTTCACAGCTGAAGGACTATTAGGAGGTAGGGATGAGTGGGAGGAGGGCATCACTAGGGTCTTGCCTCTGCAGGTTCTGTGTGTCTTCTCCTGCTCTCTCATCACCACATGCTCTTGCCTTGATGTTTCTGTTCCTTAGAAACAGGCCATGGACTGAAGTCCTGAGCTGAAATCAATCTTTCCTGCTTTAGGTTGTGTATGTCAGGTGTTTTGTCCCAGCCTTGGGATGTTAATACATCCAGGCTGCCAGGTTTCCAGCGGGTACGCCAGGTTCTTGCATGCTGAGTGTCACCCTGGCCCTCACTCATTGGGTGGGCACAGTTAGCACCTCAGGGCTCGGCCTCCACTAGGAGATCCTCGGCTGCAAGTGAGGAGAATGCTAGGCAGGCAGGAGCCTTCAGGTGAAAGAGGGGAGGAACAATGAGTTCAAACACTAAAAGAATTCCATTCTATTCCACAACCTTCAGCAAGGAAACTTAGACATGTGCTCCCTCTGCCACCATGCAATACACTCCAAGTAGGTCTTGGTTGGTGAGTTTCACACAGTGCTTAGTAAAGTAGGTAGATCTCCCTGACGATAAGGCACTCGGAAGCAACACACAGTTGTTACTAGACAGGACACATGGCCATGAAAAACATTTTCATAGCAATATCTAATGTCTAGTACAGGAGTAAGAAGAAAAAAGAAAGTGAGCAAAGAAGAGACCACACAGTACCCCAGATGTACTTACAGCATGGCTTTTAGGGTCTGGGAAGAGCTGGAATTCCACAGGGATGGCCAGTTTTCTACTGGAAAATAAGTAACAAGAGAAGAGACTGGAAACGAAACAAGAAACCCGATTCACGCACACTGGTCCTGTGTAATGACTACTCCACACTGCACACAACAGTCACAATAAATGACTTCTCTGGCTGGGTAACTGCTGGGAAAAGTATTTGTAAGCCTCCTTGGCATCTTCCAGATAAACTCTTCAAAAATCTCAACCATTGAAATGAGAGGTTCTTGAACATTCTTTCCAGGTTATCCCACAGGATTTAAAGGACTTCTAGAGAGGCAAGTCACCTTGATTACATAGCTCTTAAAAGCAGAATTAGAATAATTTACCACCTTGTCTGTACCCTTACAAAATAGCTGTAAGCAAACAGTGTCTCTCTGATTACTGCAAATTTACAGGTTGCTTTTCAAAATCTAGAAAGCTTTTAACAGAGTTTAAAAATGACCACAGAATGCTAAATATAGGTTAGTGGTGCCCTGCAGGGATTCCTTAAAGTGGCGGCTGGATGGTCCTGCCTGAGAAAGGAGAGAAATAAACCACCATTTGCATGGTGGAGGAGAGAACAAGACCTGCCTATCTGTTCTGTGCAAACCCTGGACAAACAGCAGAAGGAGGGTGGGAGGAGGAGGGGCCAGAGAACAAAGCTAGCCAGGACTTCCAGGGACCCTAGAGTCCCTTGGGACCAGAGCGGGACACAAGAGCCTCCAGCCGCTCCACTCTGTGGCTCTGAGGATATCATCTCATTCTTTGTTTCTGTTCATAGCCATCTTTCACGTTGTTTTTATTTCACTCTGTAGTTTTGCCTGTGTTTCTTAAATGTTCTGAGATGAAACGCTCCTAATTTTAGTCAGAAAAATAATCAAGCAGCAAACAAAGCATTAAGGTGTCACAGAAGCAGTAAGTGTCACTGGTGTGTGTTGTCACACTCCTTTCGCTGGTTCATCCCTTCTCACCTACAAAGTAACCAGCAGGGTCTGGGGCTTTTCACCACTGGAGTCCTGAGTGCCCCTCCTGGCCCTGAGGTCTCTGTCCCATCTCTACTTTTCTTGGGATTGTGATTCCTGGTTTTTTTAAATTCATAATTTGTTATAAATTTATTTTTTCTTTTATTTCAGCAAATTGCTAATTACGCTGTTTGGGTTCTAACAGCATGATTTGTGCCCTATTGCCAGAAATGCCAAATTAAATCATCTTTTTTTGTGTCATTATAGTCCTTAGATTGCTTCTTTTATTAATTTCAATTTTGAAATACTTCATTCTGCTAAGGCAATTAGCAATTGGATTTGTCAATAAATTTTTTAGACTTAAAAATGAGCCATAAATTTACCAAATCATGTTCAAGTACTTTATTGAAATTGTATATGATGAATTCACATTGTTGCAAAAAGTATTATAAAGTGCTTTAATTTTATCATATAAATTACTCTCACATATCAATTTTTAATAGACTATTTTTTAGAGCAGTTTTAAATTCACAGCAAAGTTGAGCAGAAAGTTCTGGGAGTGGTAGTGCATGCCTGTAATGCCAGAATTTGGGGGGCTGAGGCAGGAGGATTGCCTTGAGTTTGAGGCCAGCCTGGGCTACCTAGTGAGCTGAAGGCCCACCTGAACTACATAGCAAGATCTTGTCTGAAAAAAAGAAGCAGAAGGTAGAGTTCCTGTTACATCCTGCCCCCAAACTCCACCAGAGCTGCACATTGTCACATTCAATGGACCTGAATAGACACATCATGGCTGAAAGTCCATAGTTCCCATTAAGGGCCACTCTTGGTGCTGTGCAGTCAATAAGTTGGACCAGTTTATAATGCAGTCTATCCACCATAACAATATAATGCACAGTATTTCCACAGCCACAAAATCCTCTCTGCTCCACCAGTCCTTCTCTCCTTCCCTCCTCACTCTTGATAACCACTGATTTTTTCTTTTTCTGTCTCCATAGTTTTACCTTCTCCAGAATGGCACATATTAGGGGTCACACTGGGTGCAGACTTTTTAGACCCTTCACATAGAAATAAGTGCTTAGGCTTCCTCCATGTCTTCTGATGGCATGGCAGCTCATTTCTTTTTTTAGGACTGGGAATTGAACTCAGGACCTTGTGCTTGCCAGGCAGGCGCTTGTGCCGCTGGACTATATCCCCAGTCCAGCTCATTGCTTTTTAATGTTGACCCAAGAAACTCAGAAATCTACCTCCCATCCCCATTCCCAGAGAACCGGAAAGCTATTTGTGGACAAACACATGCCAAGGTATCAGTAATGCTGATGGTGATGCTACTTACAGTCTGCACAGGTGCATTTGTAAAGGGTGTCTGGGGCCATTGGGATTTGTGCGTGGTGAACTATTTCTGGTCAATGTGGATCGGCTGCTCTTGTGTCATTTCAACATCACCACACAAGCAGTCTTTGGAGGTAGAACTAGCTGCTTACAGACCTCTTACTAGCTGGTCTTTATGTTCTAAAAATATTTTGTACCCTAATTTTTAACTAGAAAAGGAAAATGTAATTATTTTATTATTTGCAATGTTGTCATTTATTTTCCTATAATAAATAGTCAACCTGGAGTAAACACATTACAGGCTCCAAAGATCATAATTGCTTGTGATTCTGTTGGAATCTTCTCTCCTGTCCTAATTAACTTTGGCTTAACCCTACCTATTCTTTGACATCACAGGCTTATCATGAGCCGCTGCAAACTGAGTCAGCTATTTTAAGTTATTGTGGTCCTTGCCAATGTAACATAGTGACATCATCAGACAAGCTAAGGGACAACTACTTTGCCTATGCATGGGCAGGATTGGGGTAGGTGGTTGGGCAGAGCTTGAAGTGAACCACACAGAGTTGTACTGGGAAGCTGGATTTTGAACCCACTGGAGAGAGTGGATCTGACTTCTAAAGGCAATAAGTGAGTAATAACTCATCAAGCAACTGCAAAAAAAGTTTCCAGGTAGGATGTTCAGTGCACTGATGAGCCAGGCACAGATTAACTTAGGCTGGGCGTGGGTTAATTCAGACATACACATCAGTTTGCAGTGTCCTTCATTTCTGTAGGATTTAGTTCCTGCAGGCAGTTTCAGAAGAAAACCTTCACTAAACACAAAACATGAAGCCAGGCATGGTGGTGCATGTGTTGCAATTCCAGCGCTCAAGAGAAGGATCACCATGAGTTCAAGGCCAGCCTGGGCTACATAGTGAGACCCTGTCTCAATCAATCAATCATGAATGCTTGTTTGAAAAATTTTTAAACTTCATGATGAAATAGATGATATCTCAAAGCAAAGGAGGCTAGCAAGCATTTCTAGTATTTGTATTGTCCATAATATTTTCAAATGAAGAAGAAATAATGGCTATAAATCCTGGGTGATAACTGAATCAATTGTAGCAGGGACCCTGTGGATGTGGTGCTGGTAGATAGTGACATACATGCACTGTGCATTCAAGCCCACAGCCTGTGCCCTATGCATGGACCTGGCTTTGGGTTCCACTTGTGAAAAAGTCAGCAACCCTGTTTCCACTAACGTTGGTGAACCTCAGTCTTCTCATCAGGAAAGTGGAAGTACACCATCACCTCTACTAATCATAGTGAAAATCAACAAGGACAGCCTCTGTGTATGTGGCATATAGATGTTAATAATTATTTTTAGTCTATGCACAGATTCAAGTTTAAATCAGTGTAAAGCTCAGTCTAGAAGGGAGATAGAAATGTCACGCAATTTCAGTGCAATTCTGTGGAATTTCAGTGGAATTCAGTGGAATTGTGTGAGGAAGGGGAAGAGAAATCTTTGTGTTTTGCCTTTCTGATGGTTGGATGCGGACACATTTGAAGCTGGCTAACAGACTCACCGTGACTGATAGAGAGGACCCACACAGGAACTGGAGGCTTGACCTTCTCTTCTGGGCCTCAGGCTGATGTCCACCACCGCCAAGAGCAGCTCTGGCCTCCTGCCACCCACTCTGTACAAGCACACACCTCGCTCTGGATTACAGCTCTGGTTTAGTATTTCCAAAAGTAATTTGAATATTATATAACAGCACATTGTTCTAACAAGAATGTGGGCTGAATCATCCAGTTCATGTGGTATTTGCAAAATAACCTGTACTTTTCATTTTGAAAATTTCTTGAATAGAGATACAAATGTCAAACCTACCCATACAGTGACATCTGCATACACTGTGAGCTGGTGACATTTGCCTGTTTCTTTGAAGTCTGATCTGATTCACAGGCATTACTCATGCAGCTGGGCATCTGTCACTGGAGTTGCAGCCCTGCTTGTTAGCGGCTCCTCCAATTAGCCAGAAAGTGTGCCGCTTCCTCTTCTTTCCACGTCAAGCCCCACCAACACAATGAACATGATTTTCTTTTCATGTCACTCTTCACCAATGTAACATCCCACTCACCAGACTCATTTGGCAAAGTGATCTCTCACATAAGAGGATGGTGCCTTGGAAGGAGAATCCCAGGGTGCGCCTGGCACTGGTGGGCTGACTGCTGTGCTCGGGCGGCTCCCTCATCAGGCTTGCTGAAAAACACTTAGCACATCCCTTTGCCGGGGTGCACATTCTTAGATAAGGATGTCCCATAAAAATGGGGATTCACAGCCAGGCAAATCCGAATGCATTTATGAAAGCAACAAAACAGGATATTTGAAATTAGGACTGTCTCAGAAAACATGGGACATATAGGTGCTGTGCCTATAAGAAAATTCAACCTGAAACTTGGTTTTTTGGGTCACCCTATCTTAAGCAAATACAGAAGAGCTGTTTGTCCCTGTGTGCCTTGTCTTGTCTTCTTCTGTAGCAGTAAAGAATGGCCCAGCTCTGCTACAGTAGGAGTCGTAACAAGAAGAGCAATAATCATTTACCTTTGTTTTATAATTATTTGAAAATTGTGTCCATCTTGTATGATTGTGTAATCACTTGGCTGTTGATATTTTTAAAAAACTGTAGAGCACAGAAATATAAAACAGACCACCACAGCACTGAAAAGTTGTCACCCAAATAAATTATGTTAAGTTTCCAAGTACTGTCCTCTCACTGTTACTTAAAATGTCACAGGCTGTGAAAGCTCCCAACCATTTGCATCCAGTGCCCTGGCAGAGCCTGCCTGGCAGGAACTCAGTTTAAGCACCCAGAAGAAGATGAAGGTGTGAGTCAGAGGAGGGGTGGCGTCCACCCTGTGCCTGTCACATAGCACCCTCCCTGTCTTCTTTATTTCCTAAGTGACCTTAGCACGAATCTCAGTAGGTGGTTTGCATTGAAATGGAAAACTCTTGATCATAATGAACAAAATGTCTCTTCTCCTCTTTAAAACACCTGGCATGAGAGCTCTCCAGGTCTTTATTGGCTGCTGCAAGTGCCCCATCTGCTTTGAGAGACCAATACAATCCAGAAGGGGTCAGAGAATGGTAAAACAAAAGGCACCCGTGAGAGTATGTATGGAACCCGCTGACAGACGGGCACTTGGGTATTCTCAGAGCACGCAGAGGCCCCCCTCAGTCCCCGAAGGCCTCCCCTCTCCACATCCATCACATTCCTTTCTGCAAATGGGCGTCTGGTGGATTCTCAGCCTACACAGAAGCAAACCAGCCACAGTACCCGCTTTCTGCCCCTGTGGTCCAGAACTATGTCATCAGAGCCACACTCTCCACACGGCCCCTCCTTGACATCACCCCTGCCCATCTTGGTGCCTCTGTGCATTAAGGAGACGTGACAAGGGGTGGGCTCTCACAAAGGAGGCCCAGCTCTGTGCTCCAGCCATAGCCTCACAAGAGGAATTTGTTAAAACGTCAGGCTCTTGGGCCTGGCCCAGAGGAGGTGAGACGAGCTCTGAACTGTCACTGGATGCCAGGTCCTTGCGAATACATGAGCACTTGTGAAGCACTGGGCTCGGTCACTTTACTTGGAGTCACCCGTGCGATCCTGACACACTGAGGAGGTGAAGGGGGACACAGGAGCAGTGCAGCCACCAGGCAGTGCAGGCCAAGGGCTGCTGGGAGCTGCCTGAGCTGGAAAAGGAAGGCAGGAGGAAGGAGCCCTAGAGCCGACAGAGGCAGTGAGGCCCTGCAACCCCTCGATTTGTACTTCTGGTTTCCAAAACTGCGGGACAACCGCTTTGTGTTGCTTTGTGCCACCCCGTTTGCGTTGTCTGTTCCGCTAGCCCTGGAACTCAATGCCACCTGTTCTGTGGAGGCCCCAGGTTGCAGGGCTGCTCCTCTTTGCCCCTGGGGTCCGCACTCCACCAGAGTCGGCACCAACACCGCAGTTGTGCACGGTGGCCCAGAGAAGGTTCAGGAGCCTGACTAGGATGTGCAGCAGGAAGTCAAAGAGCTCCAGGAAATGGTACTTGCCCCATTTTTAAAGGTCAGATGTGGTTTCTCATTCTTTTTCTCCCTGAGGACTTGAAGTGGAGGGAGGAAATAAACTTGGCTGGTTATTCTTGATAGCTGCAGGGCTCGTGGACTCAGCTGAAAATGATTCAAGTGCTGGGTATGCATCCAGTGACGTCAGACACAGGGCTGCCAGGGTGGGAAGAAACAGGATCCTCTTAAGTCTGATTGCCAGGCCTGTACCCGGGGAAAAACCTCTGGTCCTGGAAGACAGGGAGTGACTCATCTGGAGAAACCCATCCTCCACATGGGGGCAGGATCAGCTCATTTGGCCACACTGTAACAGTTAAAAAGAAGTATTTCCTTTCTCATCTGGGGCAGGACCTCCCAGTTCATCATAGAATGAGGAACCTGAAGGGTTGATTAGCCCCTCGAGGCCTCCAAGAAAGTCTGCTTTTGCCTGAGGGCCAGTGCTAGGTGGGTTTCAAGCCCGGTGGAGAAACCTAGTATTTGAAAGCACTTTCTACAGATTGACCCAGACATACAGTTACCACCTGGAATTTTCCACAAGGCCTGCCACAGAACAGGGCCAGCTCCCTTGGATGAACACAGAACTGAACAAAACTCTGGGCTCATGCACACTGGGATTTATGTAAGTAAAGAAATACTAGACACAGCTTCGCTGGAGAATGTCCAGGAGACACACTCACAGCTTCTACAGCTCATAAGTCACTGAGATACTTCTACTTGATCCTGCCCACAGCCTATGAGTGACAATTATTCCCACCTGCAATAGGAAGCTATCTCAGGAGGTCAGCTGATGGTAGACATAGGGGTAGGTTGCCTGTTCAGTCACCTTGCTACCCTAAATCACAACATCCACCCTCTACTGTAAAGCCATCCTCTCCCCACAGGGCGTGGACTGTGCATCTGGGCAGTGATGTCCTGTTCCATCCTCATCCACCCTGAGGCCCACACTGTATGAGTGAATAAAGGCTCTGGCGACTTTTTTCATGGTACTGGGAATTGAACCAAGGGCCTGATGAATGCTGAGCAAGTACTCTAACACTGAGCTACATTCCAGTAGAGAAACGTGGGTGTAGGTTAGCCAGTGATGGATAACTTCAGTGTTTGTTAGAAAGCTCTGGGTATGCCTATTGATATTTGGAGAGCATTCAAAATGAAAAACAAAAAACAAGCAAGCTGAAAGTCAAGACAGATTTCATCAGCTAATTTCCAAACTAACAATTTTCCTTTTTCATTTTTAGTTTTAAAAATTACTCCTATTATGTTCACTTTTATTTTCATTGGCTATACAGATTAATAGTTTTCATTCTGGCACATTCCTAATACACTTTGATCTTTTTCACTCTCCATCACCTCCTTGTCCTGCCTGCCCCTTTGTTTCACATTTTGGGGGTCTCATATACATGTTCATGTACATCCCCCTGCTATATTTCCCCCTTATTCCCTTCCTTTTGGTTAATAATAGTTTCCTTTCTACTTTCTTGTCAGTTTTTTAGATTCTACATTACCTTAATCATTTTCTCGTCATTGAGATACAATACCTGAAATCCAAAATTTGAAGGAGGAAACGTTTATTTTGTTCACCGTTTATAGAGGTTTCAGGCCATAGCCAGCTGGCTCCAATCCAGGAAGGAAGTGGAGAAGAGGCTGAAGAGGAAAGCTGTTCACATCACACCAGCCAGGAAGCAGAGAGTGAGAGTGACGGGAGAAGTCAGGAGGGAGGAGCTACCCCTTCCAGGTCACACCACAGTGACCCACTTCTTCCCGCCGGACTCCACCTGTTAACAAGTCAGGCATCTTAGTTACTTTTCTCATTGCTAAGACAAAATACCCAATACCCGAAGTTAAAGGAGGAAAGGTTTACTTGGCTCACAGTTTACAGAGATTCCAGTCCATAGTTGGTTGCCTTCAAGGCAGGGTGGCATGGCAGAGGGGCATTGGAGAGGAGAAATAGTCGACAGCAAGCAGACAGGTGAGAATGCTCATTTGCCCTCTTTCTGTCCCTTGTATTTTCTGTAAGCTACTCACCCTAGGGCAGGTGTAGCTTTCATACCCTTAATCCCAGCTAGAGCCATGCCAAATCAATCAATGGGCTGATTTAATAATATATCCTTGATCCCAGTACCACACACTCTAGATCCAGCCACCTCTGAAGAGCCTTCCCTACGACTGCATGACGTTTTAGGGGGAGATCTAGACACAAGCTATAAGATCAGGTATAATCCAGTCACCTTCCAAAAGCCCACCTATGAGTGAATGAGGCTTTTCAGGAATATTTAGATGTAAGCCATAACATTCTGCCCCAATCCCCCAAAAAACTCACGCACATCTCTTTATGCTAATGCATTATAGTCTAAGAGTCATCAAAGTCTTTAGAGTTTCAGCATTGCTGAAAAGTCCAAGCTCAAAATTTCCTCTGGGGCTAAGGCAAACTCCTAGTTGTGAGGTCCCATAAAAATAAAAAAGAAAGTAAAACACCTCCAACATATAATGGTACAGGATAAACAGTTCCATTCAAAAGGGAGACATAAGCAGATAGAAATAAATCAAACCAAACAAAGACCAAGATCCAGCAGGGCAAACATTAAACTCTATAACTGCAGGTGCAGCACCCAGCACAAGTTGCAGTAAGGTGTGAACTCCAAAGGGCTTGCTGTCCCTATGGTACTACTGGTGGTTGCAGCCCTTGTGGCCTTTCTCTTGGGCTGGCTATCCTCAGATGGTCCATGTTCCTGGCTTCTCCAACTGTTTGGGGTCTCCACTGCACTCTCAGCTTCATTCTCAAAGCTTCAAGTACTGCCCTCTCATGGTCACACTGCCTGGCCTCCAAGATCATCTTCTGAAATCATGGAAGCCTCCATGAACCCATAGCTCTTGAATTCTGCATACCTGTAAAACCAACACTACACTGATGATGTCATTGTCTGCTGGCGGCTCAAGCAGTCTTTCACTGTGACAGTTTTGAACCTATGAAGCATGGGCCCTTACTGCTTTCTCACTTGCCCTCAAGGTATCTTTCCCAATGCTCTGTTGTAAGGTATTTGGCTTTTTAAAAAAGCGCTAATTTTTTCCGTAACCAAGTTCTCCTCTGAACCATCTCTGCTAACGTTTCCCTTCTGGGGAAAACTGGAAGACTGTTCAAATGGGTGTTTTGCTCCTTATTTTCAGCATAAACCAGGATAAAAGCAGCAAGCAGTATCCTATCCTACAGCCTGAACATCAGCCTACCTTTCAATTTCCTTTGCAATGTTAGTCCATCACTCTTAATCATAGTCTCTTGCAAAGTCTCAAGACATAAGCAAAATGTAGATAAATTTTTCTGCCAGAACTAACACACTTAGCCTGGAGTCTAACTGTCAATAGAGTCCTTGTTCCCAACTGAAACCCCTAGAACCTGGTAATTACCATGTGCATTTCTATCTGCATTCTGGTCTTCCAAGCTCTGACCACTACCTCCCATCAAACTCTGTTCACAGCATTCTAGGGCTTCTCCAGAAGGCATCTCCAATTCTTTCTGAACTCCTCCCATGTACCAACTCCAAAGGCATCTGATGGTTGGGTAGTGTCACAGCAATGACTCCATTTCTCTGGTAGCAAAATCTGTTTTAATGACTTTTCTGGGTCAAACTACCCAACATCCACAACTTAAAGGAGAAGAGGTTTGTTTTGACACATGCTTTAGAAGTCTCAGTCCTTGCATGGTAGGCCAGCTCCAGATGGATGTGGCATGTCAGAAAAGGCAGAGGAAAGCTGCTCACATCATGGCAGCCAGGAGTCAGAGTGAAGGGTAGAACCAGGAAGGGAGACATATACTTCCAGGTCATATGCCCTGTGACTCACCTCTTTTGACCAGTATCCACCTACTAGTTGCAAGGCAGGTATAACACCCTCATAATCCAATCATCTTCCAAAATCCTGGCCCCCAAGTACATGAAGCTCCTGTGGGGACATTTAGATAGAAACTACAGTACACAAATTATGGAGAACATGTGATAACTGCTTTCTGAAGCTGACTTATTTTGCTCAACATGATTGACTCCAGATACATCTATTTTACTACAAAATGATAGAGTTTTTGTCTTCCTTATGGCCAAAGGAAATTCCGTTGTGCATATATACATTTTCTTTATCCATTCATCTGTGGATGAGCACCCAGGTTTGTTCTACATCCTGGCCATTGTGAACTGTGCTGCAATAAGCATGGCTAGTCAGGTGTCCCAAAAGTATGCTGACTAATTGTTTTGGGTCTATGTTAAGGGTTGTATAGCTGGATCATATGGTAACTGGATTTCTAGGTTTTAGAGGAACTTCCATACTGTTTCCACCGTGGCTCTACTAACTTACCTTCCTATCAGCACTGTACAAAGGTTTCTTTTACCCCGCATCCTGTCATGCATTTATTGGTCTTTTTTGCTTTGTTTCATTTTTTTGTGTTCTTGATGATATTCATCTGACTGTGGTGAGGTGGAATTTCAATGTGGTTTTCATTTGTATTCCCTAGTGGCTAAAGAGATTGAAATTTTTTCATACATATATTGGTCACTTGTACTTCTTCTTTTGGAAGTGTCTATTCAATTAATTTGCCCATTATTGATCAGGCAATTTTATTATTTGAGATTAACTTTTTTGAGTTCTTTATATATTCTGCATATAATCTGTCACTACAGTAGTTGGTTATGATTTTCTTTGTTTTATAGGCTGACTCTTCACTCTGTAGTTTCTCTTGCTGTGCAGAAACTTTTAAATTTGATGTAGTCCCTTTTCATGCTATTATTCTTGCTATTATTTCATGTGCTATTGGAGTCTTATTCAGGAACTCTTTGCCTGTGTCTATGGCTTCAGGTGTTTCCCCTATGCCTTCTTCTAGCATAGTTCTAAAGTTTTAGGTCTTATACTCAGATGTCTGAATTGATTTTTAATACAGGATAAGATATAGGGATCTAGTTTCAGTCTTATACAAGTGGATATTCAGTTGTATCAGCACCATTTATATCTTTTTTCCAACATATAGTTTTGGCTCCTTTATCCAGAATTGATGGCTGTAGCTATGCAGGTTTGTTTCTGTGTACTCTGTTCCACCGGTCTGTGTCTATCTCTGTGCTAATACAGTGCTGTTTTTGTCACTATGGTTTCATAGCATAATTTGAAGTATTGTGTTATGATACTTCCAGCCTTCCATTTTTTTTTTTAAATTTAGGATTACTTTGGTTGTTCTGTTTCTTTTGTGTTTTCATCTGAATTTTAGGATTATGCTTTTGAAGAATGTCATTGGCATTTTCACAGGAAACACATTAAATATGTGGATCACTTTTAGTAACATGGCCATTATGACAATATTAATTCTACCAATTCATGAACATGAGAGATCTTTTCATATTGTAGTGTCTTCTTTAATTTCTTTCTTTCAGTCTTCTGAGACTTTCATTGTAGAAGTCTAGTACTTCTTTGGTAACAGCATGAAGCAGTCCTGAAGAGATCTAATCCCTGTTCAGACCTAGTTGGGGGATTATATGGACATGCCAGTAGCCAACAGATGCTTCCAGGTGGGGAAGTCCTTCTCCCATCCTCTTTCCCTCCCCAGCTCTCTTCCATTCTTCCATGAGTTCCAGCCAAAATAAGAGGTCATTTACTGCATGAGATTGCAAACCAGTTTGGGGTCAAGGGAGTACCTACTTAAGCTGTGCATGAGCCTGACCTGCCTTCCAGCCAGGCAGTTCTTAGGGGGTGCCAGACACTCGTAAATCACCATCCTCAGACTCATCAGTTTTCCCTCCCCTCCCATGTTCCCCTTCCCATGTATACATTTTCTTCCCGTTTCACAGTATCTATTATATACTTTAGTCCTTATTTACACTTTCAGTTTCTCACACCAGAGAAACAACACAGTATTCAAACAACTACAAGTTAAAGGATGGAAAAATTATTAGTTCATAGTTTGTAGAGTTTCCAGTCCACAGTCGGCTGGCTCCAAGACAGAGTGGCATGGCAGAGCGACATTGCTGAGGAGGAATAGTCCATAGCAGAGCAGGCAAGAGGCAGAAAACCCTGCCCTCCATCTTTCCATTTATATTCCGCCCTAGTTACAAGCTCATTGATTTAAGCCACCCACACCCAGGAGGAGCTGCCTCTACCCACACCCAGAACTTTACTAAACCAATTTTGTTATCACACACCCTTAATCCATATTTACATAACATTAGTCCATATTCACACACCCTAGATCCAGCCACCTCTGGAAATCCCCACCTATGAGTGCATGAGGATTTTTTGGGGGGGAGCATCCAGATATAAGCCATAGCAGATACTATATGGTCTCTTGCCTGTTTCTTTCTGGCACTCTTCCCATGATCTACTTTCTGGTCACCATGAACTGAACAGATCTGCTCTTCTACACTTTTGCACCATGACATTCTTGCCTTGGAGCCAGCTGACCATGGACCGAATTGCTCACAACTGTGAGCCTAATTAAACCTCTGCTCCTTTAAATTGTGAGTGTGCTGGGCATTGTGTCTCAGCCACAAGAAAGCTAATACAAGGTATAAACATCTTGACTTTGTTGCCCACTTCAGTTCACCTTGTCATGTAACATATTTTTTTTTCATGTAACACATTTAAGTTTTTGTTTTCACATAATTTTATGCATCATCTCGTTCCACTATCCTGGGTAAATATCAAGTTTCTCATTCTGACATCAGATCCTCTTCCCAGCTTCCTGAGTGTAACTCTCCTCTCCTCTTGGGCCTCCCTGTTGGGCAGCTAGAACACAGGCACCTTCTGCCCCAGGCCTTGTGGGTCCAGGTCTCACTTATGCAATCCCAACCAAGTCCTCCCAGCAGGTCTCAGGTCTAGCAAAGCTTTCCTGTGCATCATTGTCATGTTGATAATATCTTTAAATTACATTCTTTCTTATTATTCATTAAGATTACTGATATATTTTAGGTATATATAATAATTATGTTCATCATAGGGAATTTGTACCTGTACATGGGATATCTTTATTTTTTTCTCATTCCCCTACCCTCCCTTCAACTGCTCCTCCTCTCCTTATTTATATGTTTCTTTTTTTTTTTTTTTTTTTGTACTGGGAACTGAACTCAGGACCTTGCACTTGCCAGGTAGGCACTTGTGCCACTGAGCTATATCCCTGGCTGTCCTTATTTATAGAAGCTTTGTTTTCATTTTTTCCTTCCTTTGTCACTCTTTTCTTTTCACTTCCTTCCTTTCTCCCTCACCCATCCCTTGTTACCCTTCCAATTTGAACATTTTTTCCCTGTTTCACAATATTTATTATACATTTTGGTCCTTAGTTACACTTTTGGTTTCTCACACCAGAGAAACAATACAGTAATTATACACATGTGTCCTATTTTTTTTACTGAAGAGTATGGTCTCAAGGTGCATCCATTTAGCTAGCAATGTCTCAAGTTTATCCTTTTTTATGCCTGAGTAATACTCCACTGTATAAAAAAACCCACATCTTCTTTATTCATTCATTGGTTGATGGGATTTGGGCTGAGTTTGAGATTTAACTATTAGAGGCTGTGGTGCTATATACACAGGTGTGCACATATTGTTGTGGTATGAATAGCTGGGTCAAGTGGAACCTCCCTAGTCCTAGCTTTTTGAGGAATCTCCAGACTGATTTCCACAGTGGTTGCACCAGTTTATACTACCACCAACAGTGGAGAAGCGTTCCTTTTTCCCCACAGCCCCTCAAGCATTTGTTATTGATGGATTTGTTGACAGACAAATCCATTCTTTCTGGTGTGAGATGGAATCTCAGAATTATTTCAATTTGCATGTTTTGAATGACCAGTGATGTTCAACATTTTTCATATATTTATTTACCATTTATACTTTTTAGCCAAGAAATGTCTATTCATTTCAGATGCCCATTTTTGGATTGGGTCTTTAAATTTGGGAGGGTATCATTTTTTGAGTTCTTTATATATTCTACATAGTAAGTAGTTCTTTATCTAGAGAAGATCTGGGAAGATTTTATTCCACATCATGGGAATATAACTTCACCTTGTTGGTGGTTTCTCTTGCTTCGCAAATCTTGCTTTTTAATAAGATGAGATCCCGGTTGTTGATTCTTTGTGATAGTGCCTGTGAGGTCACCATTTTGTTCATAAAGTATTTGCCTATGCCTGTGTCTCCAAGAGTTCTACATATTCTATCTTACAGCAGATTTAATGATTTTGTTTTAATATTTAGATCTTTGTTCCAATTTGATTTTGAGACACTGTGAGACATGAGTTTAGTTTTAGTCTTCAACATGTTGAAAGCCTGTTTTCCTAGCACCATTTATTAAAGAGGCTATCTTTCTTCCAGTGAGGGTGTTTGGGGCTTTTGTCAAAGGTATGGTAGCTGACTGTGTTTGGAGTTGTTTCTGCATCTTCTAATCTGTTTCATTGATCCTCAGGTCTGTTTATTTGCCAGTACCATGATGTCTTTTTTCATGATAGCTTTGTAGTATAATTTCAAGTCAGGGATTTTGGTGCCCCCTGCTTTACCCTTGTAGCAAAGAATTGCTTTTACTATTCTATGTCTCTTTTGGTTCCAAATGAATTTTAGGATTGCTTTCTGTAATTCTGCAAAGTATGCTACTAGTATTTTCATGGGGATTGGATTAAATCTGTATAATAATTTTGGAAGTATGGCCATTTTCACTTTATTGGTTCTGCCTGTCCAAGAACAAGGGGTATCTTTCCACTTTCTGGTGTTCACTTCAATCTCCTCTTTCAGAGGACTGTAATTCTCAGTGTAAAGATCTTTTACTTCCTTCTTTAGACTGATTCCTAGATGCTTTTTTGGGATGCTATTGTGAAAGGTGTGGTTTCCCTAATTTCTCTCTCAGTGAGTTTGTTATTTGTGTACAAGAATGCTGTTGATTTTTGAGTGTTGACTGTATCCAGCTATGTGACTGGATTTGGTTATTAAATCTAGATGTCTTTTGGTGGGATTTTTGGGACCTTTTATGTAGAGTATCACGTCATCTGCTAATAATGATAATTTAACTTCTTCCTTTCCTGTCGTTATTCCTTTTATTTCTCTCTTTTGTCTAATTGCTCTGGCTAATACTTCCAGAACTATATTAAATAGGCATGGTGATAGTGAACATCCTTGTCTTGTTCCTGACTTCAGAATGAAAGCTTTCAGTTTTTTTTTCCATTTAGTATGATGTTGGTTGTTGGTTTGTCATATGTGACTTTTATTAGATTACAATAAAGACCATCTATTCCAATTTTCTGTAGGGTTTTTATCATGCATGGGTGCTGGACTTGGTCAAAAATTTTTTCTGCATCCATTGAGATGATCATATTTTTTGTTCTTACTTCTCTTAATATGGTGTATTACATTGGGGTGGGATACTGGGAATCAAACCCAGGGCCTCACACTTGCCAGGCAGGCACTGTGCTGCTGAGCTACATCCCCAATCTATATTTTTTGATTTGCGCATGTTGAACAATCCCTGGATCCCTGTAATGAATTGTATTTGGTTGTGGTAAGTAATTTACTTGAAGATTTGCTGCATTTTGTTTGGCAGTATCTTATTGAGGATTTTTGTAACTATGTTCAATGGCCTATAGTTTTCCTTTCTGAGTGGTTCCTTCTATGGCTTTGGTATCAGGGTAATTCTTGCTTCCAAGAATGAATTTGGAAGGATTGCTTCCCTTTCAACTTCATTAAAGAGTGTGAGAATTAGCAGTATTAGGTCTTCTCTAAATTTCATGTAGAATTCAGCAGTGAATCTGTCAGGGCCTGGGCTTTTCTTCCTTGGTAGGTTTTTTATTACATCTTCAATTTCACTGACTGATATTGGGTTATTTAGAATTTTTATATCTTCTTTTTTTTTTTTTAAGGATAAAAGGAGGGAAACATTAACAGACATACAACATTTTACAACATATCA
>NW_004955402.1:60030536-60074972 GCF_000276665.1 Chinchilla lanigera | reverse complement strand
CTCGGACCCAGGAGCCCTGCCTCTCCCAGAGAACTCGCTGCCTGGGCGCAAGGCGCGGGGGGCTGAATTTTTATATCTTCTTGATTTAGCTTTAGTAATTCTTATGTATCTAGGAAACTGTCCATTACTTCTGTGTTTCCATCTTATTAGAATATAGCTTCTTGAAATAGATATTGATGACCTTCTGTATTTCTGCAGGATGTGTTATTTCACCCTCTTCATTCCTGATTGCATGGATTAGAGTCTTTTCTTTCCCTTTCTTATAAGGTTGACTAAGAGCTTATCAATTTTTTTAATCTTTCAAAGAACCAACTCTTCAACACATTGATTTTTTTATTGATTTCTTAGTCCCAATTGTATTAATTTATGCTCTGATCTTTATAATTTCCTCCCTTGTATGAGCTTTGGGCTTGACTTGTTCCTCTTTTTCTAGAAGCTTGAGGTTGTTTTTTTTTTAGCTTGCTCTATTTTTCTGATATGGGAATTCACTGCTATAAATTTCCTTCTTAGGACTGCTTTCATTGCATCCCATAAATTCTGGTAAATCGTATTGGCATTATTGTTTAATTGAAGAAACTGTCTAGTTTCTTCTTTAATTTTGTCTGTGACTCATCGGTTGGTCAGGATGGTGTTATTTAACTTTCATGTGTTTCAGTTTTTTGTGGTTTCTTTTGCCATTGATTTACAATTGCATTGCACTATGGTCTGATAATATACATGGAATAATTTCAATCTTTTGCATTCACTTAAATATGTTATATGGACTAGTATGTGGTCTGTTTTGGAAAACATCCGATGTGTATCTAAGAAGAATGTGTTTTCTCTTGTGGGGTGGAACATTCTGTAGACATCTACTAAGTCCAATTGTTCAAAAGTTTGGTTCTGCTCTAATATTTCTTTGTTGATTTTTTTGTTGGTGGTTTTCAATAGTTTTTTGTCTATTTGTGACAATGTGGTATTAGGTTCCTCATTATAATTGTTTTAGTGTTTATTTGATTTTTCATGTTCATTAATATTTGTAGTATATAGTTGAGTATGCTGGTATTGTATGATTATTATCTCTTGCTCTTGGATTGTGTCCTTTCCAAGGATATAGTGGCTTTCTTTGTCTCTCTTAATCAGTCTTGGCTTGAAATTCACTTTGCCTGCAAATAGAATAGCTACTCTTGATTTATTTCCAGGTTCCTGTCACATGGAATATTGTTTTCCATTCTTTGACTTTCAGTCTCTGAACCTCTTTTTTAATTAAATATGTTCCTTTTACACAGCATATTTTTGGATCTTATTTCTTGATCCATTTTGCCAATTTATTTCTTTTGACTAATGAATTGAGAATATTTACATTGGTGCTTATAACTGATATGTATTGACTTATCCTTGTCATGTTATTTTCCTGTTGTCAGTTTCCTTTTTTGCCCACCCCCTGTTTAATTACTTGTCTTGCCTGGTGGAGTCATACTGCTGTGGTTCATGGAGTAGCAGTCCTCATTATCTTTTCTAGAATGTCCTTCAGAATATTTTAGAGTGCTGGTTTGGTGGTCATGGATTTCTTTAGATATTTTTGTCATGGAAGTTCTTAAATTTTTCATTAATTTTGGAAGATAATTTTGCAAGGTCTGGGTTGCAGGTTGTTTTCTTTTAGGGGCTGAAATATTCACTCCAAGATCTCCTTGACTTGAGGGTTTGTGTTGAGAAGTCTGCTGTGATTCTTATGGGCTTTCATTTATAGATGATTTTTTTTTTACTAACAGCCTTTAATATTCTATTATTGTGTTGAATTTCTGGAATCTTGACTATTATATACCTTGATGTAGATGTTTTTGATCATGGCTAATTGGAGTTCTACATGCCTCACTTACCTATATGTCAAATTTTTTCCATGTTTGGGAAGTATTCTGCCATTGCTTCTGTGAATGGGATTTTGTTGTTCGTGCTATCTCCTGCTTTTTCACTGATGCCAATGAATCCTATGTTATTCTTCTTGATATCATCTAACAGCAATTGGATTGATTTTTCATGGTCTCTTGATATTTTTAAGAAATCTTGCTCATGATCACTAACCACAATCCTATATTCTATCTCTGATACTCTGTCTTCACATTGGCTTGCTCTTTTGTGTATAATCTTAATGGAATTTTTAATCTCCAGGATAGAATCTGCTTCATGCATTTCATTTGTTTCCTCTGTTGGGCATTCATGGTTTCTATCATTTTACTGAGTTCTTCAATTGTTTTTTAATACGTGTTTGTTCTACATTCACTAACCATGTCCTTCATTATGGTCACCATGTCTGTAGTTATCAGAGAAATTATTTGTGATTTGATTATTTCTAGGGCCTCATTCATTTACTTCCACTGTTACCATAGAGTCTGGGTGGATGGTTTTTTAATTGTTCCATCCATTGCCCTGAGTTTACCTTTGGTGATCTGGAAGTCTGTGGTTGGACCTTGTTTCCATGTCTTCTCATTTTCTATTTCTTTTTTATTTTGATTCCTGGGTTGATGTCTGCAAAATGCTTGTGCCAGGTAGCTTTATTGCTAGTATTGAGAACCATTAGGAAATGATTACTTCTTAGAGATGTCTTCCAGGTGTAGTTGGCTTTTGGATTTTGAGTCTGTTGCAACATGCTTCCTCTTCAATTTACTGGGGATGAGAAGTTGCTGCCGATTGGCTCAGCCCCTGATTCTTTGGCTCTGGCCTATAGTATTATTTATGACCATTAAGCAATCTCAGTCTTGATATACCAGGAAGAACAACCAATTAGAACAACTATATTGCCTTGGCTAATGTAGTACAATCAGTAATAACACTATCATCAAACACAGTCTAGAAAATGACAAACTGTAGTAAGTATTAATTTGCTACCTTTAACCATATGATCTAGATTTGTGATTATATAACAAAATCTGAGGCAAACTAGAAAGTTGTATAGAGTAAATATACCCTCAATACCTTCAGGGGGAGAAAGAAGATGAGGGGGAAAATATTAAAATATAAGAAGAGAAAGAGATTAGAAGCAAGGTTGGAAGATAAAGGAAGATTACTCAAACTTTGGGAAACTGGTAAAGAAGCTAGGAAGGAAAGAGAAAAGGAAGAAATACATACAAGAACAGAACAACAATAAAAAACTAGAAACAGTGTTTACACTCATATAGAAGTCCAATGCACTATCCACTGTGCCATGAAGCCAGCTTACACTCATATAAAAACAAGAACAAACAATCAAGAAAAGAAAAAGAAACAAAGAAAGAGAAAGAATTGTTCACCTCCTGGTGTGTCTCTACTGTCATTGGTAGACACAGTGGGCAAATAGAGCCCAGATCCATGTTGATTAATCCCAGCAAAATGGCAGTAGTTTCACAGCAATGTAGTGAATAATCCCAGCAAGCCTGCACCTTTAGTTCCAGTTAAATTCAGGAATTGAGGCTGGTTTCTGGCTGTGAAGCCAGAACCTGATTTGTTCAGCCTGCAAGACTCCATGTGCATCCTGTCAGCTTGAGTTCAGATCCCTGCCACTTGAACTCACCTCCTTGACCTCCTGCTGACTTGCACTCAGTTCTGCCTCACCCTGACACTGGGAGTCACTATATGGAACCAACCTGCAGCTGCTCTGAGTTCCAGGCTCAAGGTGCTGTCAGCCAATTGCCCTCTCCTGGGGAACATCTGAACCTGAATAACCAGACTCTGAACCAGACACTGCAGTCTACTGTGTTGACTGCTCCATTCCACTGATACATTTCTCCATGGAGGCCTCCAGTGTCACCAGTGGTCACTATGTGTCTATAGATAAAAACCTCCTCCCCATGCAGCGAGTCAGGGCTCAAGGAGAAAGCACTACTTGCTATTTTGTAGTGTAGAAGAGAAAGCACTTCTTCTGCATTGAGGTCTCTCTCTTTACTCTCCCCAAGGGCTCAGTTCTCACTTCAGAGCTTTTCTGGGTCCCAGAGACCCACTTCCCTCCTTCTTGTCTTCCTCACATTGCTATATTCCCATGTCTGGTCACCAAATCTCAGAGAGGCTATTTCTCTGCTATTCATGAGTCTGCCATCTTCCTAAAAGTCTGATCAAGCCCTCTTTTTTGTGGTGAGCAAGTTGGCTTCAGCAGCCAACAAGTGGATTAAATCTTAGGGTTTAATGGAGAGAGAATAGAGAAATGGTGAAGGGGAGGGCAAGTTTAGTCAGGCAAGGTAGATGGCAGGCCAGTCAAGGGTGGGCAGAGTTCATGTTCTGGGAAGTAGTGGACAACTTTGTCTTTATGTACCAGAGCAGTGAATTTTATTTGTTCTTGGTTGGGAATAGAAGTTGTCAGCATGGGCAGCCATTGGCTGAGGTAAGCAGAGGTTGGCTTATATTTTGGCTGGCCCAGTGCCAGCAGTGGCTATTTTGATTCCTGTCTGAAGGGGAATTAACTGAACAAGTAACATGTTGGCTGGATTAATAGAAAGTATAGTCATGCTGGTGGATGGGGAAAGCAAACAGACCACTGAGTTTTACATTAGAAGAAAGCTGCTGTGAGCCAATCAATCCCTTCAACTCAATCTCAGTGCTTTCAGACTGAGGCATCTCAGAAAACCACATGTAGCTGACTTGGATTCTCATTACAGAGGATGGACCACCATGTCCTCCACAGCCTGAGCTCAGCTCTCTTCTCAGGGGGTCTGCAACTAGCCCTCCATCTCTCCATGACTGTCTAGTCAGACCATCTCACACCTGGTCATCATGTTAGCATGACCCTAGAGCCCCTTAAGTGAAATTGCTTGGTGACTTCCAATTCCCGTAGTAGCTCAGACTGAAACAATAAACCCCTTCCCAAAATGGCTCCCAGTTATGCCACTCCTAAACATGGCAGACCCTGCAATGGATTTGTTCTTCAAAGCCAGCCACTTTCAGAATAAAACTGCACTGTATTTACAGTTTACAATTACTGAAGGTTTTTCCTGGGGCTAGCCCTGCTGACCTGGCCCATTGTCTATCCCTGGAGCTGCTGGCCCTCTCTGTGCATACCTTGTGCTCACAGAATACGGTCCACCTCTTAAAAGCCAGGGTTAGCATTCCAGACTGTTTCATTCTTTTCTCTGTGTTGTGTTCAGTTTCTCCATGATAGCTGTCTTGTTGGCTCCTTCTTGATTCACAGAGCTCTTCTTCTCTTTCTCCTTCCAAAGTAGTTGTTTTCCAGGTGTCTCAATTCCAGGTGCTGGAGAAGTTTTGATTTGCTGTGAGCTTCTCAGTCATCTTTTAATTTTCCCTTTTGGCACAAAACATCTCAAGTGAAATTATATATTGCTCTTTTGAGAAGCGCTGAACAATTCCGTTCAGTGGGAACATAGCAAAACGTGGGACAGATGCTGCTGCCAGAAAAGATGGTGTCAAATTGGGGGGAATCACTGCATCTGATCTTTGTCTGGATCTGTTGCATGGATGCAAACTATACTGACTTCAAACACATGAATATGTGACAACAGACAATGCAAAACTAGCATGTGGGACATAATCTGTGGTCATTGGATTTCCATGGTTTACTCTCAGTCTCACTGTTGTTTGGCCAATTGTTGGGCTTTGGTTATTCCTATAGATCATGTTAAAAAGTGTGACTGTAGTAAATCTATCATTTTTCCATCTTTATTTTTATCTTGATGACATGCTTAGAAACAACTTTCTCAACCCAAGAATGTAAAATATTCGCCTGAAAAATTTCTTCTTAAAAAGGGGTTTTCTATGTGGTACACATGAAGAGGAATAGAATTACATCACTTACAGGAACATGGGTGAAACTGTAGATCATCATATGAAGTGAATAAGCCAGATTCAGAAAGATAAGTGTCACATGTGCTCTATGCTATGTGGATGACATAAAAGCAGAAGGAAAACTATTATTAGACAATAGGAAAAGAGTAAGGGGGCAGGGGAAAAGGGTGTAAGGGAAGATAGTGGGGAAGTGGGTAGGATCAAAATATAGACATGTATGAAAATACATTTTTATAATACATTGGAACCTGATATTTTGTAAAATTAATAGGCACTACTAAAAATATTTTGAAAACTTTTTTATCTTGCACCTTGCTGGTTTCTTTTATGTTTAAGTCTTTAATCTCTTTTGAATTTATTTAAGGTAAAAATAGTACATATCTAACTTAATTTTCTAAACATGTATTGAATAATCCATTTATTGACAATCCACAATTAGAAGTGCCACTTTTAACATAGAGTCATATGTGCCTGAGCTTTCCCTGTAGTGTGTGTGCTGTTCCACCGAGCAGTGTATTGTGATGCCTGAACAACTGTTTAAGTTGTGGCAGAATAATACATATTGATATCCGGCAAATTCTCTTTACTTCAAACATTTTATGCTTCTTTTCTCACATTACTCTTCATATAATATTTTAAATAATTGGGTCAAATTTTTAAAAATCATCCATTAAATTTGTAGTAAAATTTGGATAGAATTAGCATATTTTAATAATGGGTCTTTAAATAAAAAATGGCATATCAAACCCTCAATTCTAATGCTGTTGTATCTAGTTGAAATTTTCTAGTTTTCTTTTTATAGGTTTTTTATATTTAAAAACAAGCAAACAAAAACCCTTCTATACAAAGAACCATCCTTCAGGAATGAGGAAACAAGTCAAGGCATTCTCAGATGAAGTAAAACAGAGAAGTTTTTGTTGGCAGAAGGTTTTGAAACACAAAGGAAACTACTAAAGTGGGCGTCTTGAACCCCAAAGGAAAGAAGAACAATAGAAGGAGCACAAGTGTGGCCAGGACAGCAGACTTTCTTTTTCCTCTTGCTTCTTCTAAATCCTGTTTGACAAATGAAGCAAAAATTATAACACTTTCTGATGAAGTTTTAAATATATGTAGAGGGAACATTAAGACAATTGTTCTTAAAAGGAAGGGAAAGGGACTTAAAAGGAGTTAAAGTTTCTGTTCTTCACTCAAATAGTAAAATCACCTTCAGTAGATTGTGAGACTGTGTATACATAATGCAATACTGCAGCAGATTCCGAGAAACCTATAGGAAGACATGCACTCCAGACATTACAGACAAAGAAAGGCAGATTCTGAAGAGTTCAAGTTCACCGGACAACAGAAGAAACAAAGAGAGGGAGCTAATGGAAAGCAAAACGGCAAAAACCAGAAATCCTCAAGGGTTAACATAACCGTGACACATTAAATGTACATGGTCCGAACCCACCAATCAAAAGACAGATTGGCAGAGGGAATTAAAAAAGCATGACCTAACTATATGCAAAGGCACAGTGTTAACTAAAATATCACAACTGAAAAATTTTACACATTCACTCTATTTACAGAATATCCTGGAAATGACAAGAACATGGATGGAGAGCAGACGAGGAGTTACCAGAGGCAGGAAGGGAGGCTGGGCAGGCAGGTGTGAGCATAGGCACAGAAGCCTCTGTGAGGGAGGAGCGTTCTCACCTTGACAGTGCTGGTGGTTTCTCAAACACAGGTTAGCAGGTGAATCAGAATAGTGTGCACACCACATTACGCCAGTGTCTGCTTTCTGCTTCTGACAGTGCTACTGTCACCTGCAGGGTAACCATGGGGGAAACTGTAAGGAGATGCAGGATCCTGTCGCACTGTGTTGACTACTGCCTGTAAATCTAAGGTTCTTTAAGCATAAGAAGTCTTAAAAAGTATAAAATTTTATAAATGGAATGCACCCAAGCACAAAAAAAATGTATTTGAGTAGAATAAAACATAAGGAATAAATACACACTCCTTTACATTAAAAAGGTGGTGGAACAGCACTCCCTTGTGTTGTTGTCACGTGGGGGCGGTCAGCTTTTAATGGTACCATTAGTCAGTACACACGTCTGCTCCTTTCCCAGGCTAGCCAGATAATAACCTGGCGAGAAAATATGTCAGTGGGTGTGAAGTTACAGATGATGTGTGGCTCCGCGTTGGTGAACTACGTTTGTCTGCTCTCTCTAAGCCGAGCACTTAACCTACTTACCCGTGTCTCGGGGCACAAGCTGGCTAGCACAGAAATACAGTACTGAGCTGGTGCAGACGTGTTCTAAAGATGTGGCAGTTTAGCATCAAAAAAAGTGGGTCAACTTTACCCGGTAGGATACAACTCCAATGTCAAAAGGATTTCAATCAGATTTGTTTCTCACAGGGAAAAGTATTACAAGAACATCTTGGGGGAGATAATTTTCAAATTTGCCAAGAAAAGTAAATTTTATTTTTTGAGGTACAATCCTCTTTCACAGGTCATGTGATTAATAGGGACGTAATGTGGCATGGCTGAGGATGTGGACTCAGCCTAGCTCTTAGGCCGCCATTTCCACGGCACTCATACTAAGCATTAAGCTCACGCACTGTTTACCCACAGCAGATTCATCTTAGTCACTTTCCTCATTGCTGGAAAAAAAACACCTGAGAACTACAACTTAAAGGAGGGCAGGTTTATTCTGAATCCCATCTTTATAGTCGGTTTGCTTCAAGCAGGAAGGCGTGGTGCAGGGTCTGGTAGAGGAAACAGCTCGCAGAGGCATCCTTCCAGGGATGTATCCAGCGACTGCCTCTTCATACCAGACCTCACCTTCGAACAGCAAGCCGTTGTAGCACCCTATAACCCAGTCGTCTTCCAAAGGCTTCACCTATGAGTGCATGAGGTCTTTGGGGGGACAGTCTCCGCATAAACCGTAATAGGATAGTTCTCAAATTTGAAACTCAGTGTTGAAAACACAACCCAGTATATAAAAGCCAGCTGTCTAACATTAGTAACTTGAAATTTAACATCTTTTTTTCAAAGGCAGGTCTGTTTGCTAGGCACACCGATGCATGCTTATAATCTCAGCTACGTGGGAGGCTGGGATGGCAAAGTTGAGGCCAGCCTGGATAATTTAGCAAGACCTCGTCTCAGAACATAAAACAGGCTGGGGATAGAGCACCCCTGGATTTAATTTCCAGCATGTGTGTGGGATCTGCCATGCACTGTGAAATGAGGCTGCAGGGAGGGGGCTGAGGTCCTGCCTGCTATTATAGGGAGGTGATTTGCCCAGAAAAAGGAATATACATTCTGTAATTTCTGAGATTGCTGCTAATCAGCTTTCTTCATTCATTCGTTTAGTATTTGTCATGTTTCTCCTTTATTCCGGCCACTAGCAGAGGTTCTGGAAAATTTTGTTTCAAACTGAGAAACATCGGTTACAAACCGCAGGTAGGCCCAGACTTTCGGCTTGCATGGGCCACACTGAGTGAAGAGGACCTGTGTTATACTCTGGGCTACAAAGTGCAGTATATATAACGTTAATGGATATGAGTAACAAAAATTCCTTTAGTTTTTTAGATTTATTACTATAGCATTTTTAAAAGAAGGCAAATGGCCTGCAGGCTGCAGTTTGCCACTGCTGGAAGATGCACTGGATGTGATCCCGCTCTTCCACGGACTGTGAGCCACAGCGACTGAATGCTACTGAGGTGCAGAACTCAGAGACCTTTGGGAACCTTGCTATCCCACCTCCTCTCCTTGTTATATTGTCCTGATGACTTTGCTGGGTGCCAAGTATCCAAGGACAAATGACACTGTCCCTGCTCTCAAGGATTTCACTGTTTAATGTTACGGTTTAGGTCTAAAATGTCCCCCAAAGCCTTTTGGGGGGAGATGGGATTATAGGTGAGGCACAGCGGACTTGCTGTGGGAGTTGTGTCTGGCCAGAGAAGAGAGCTCACTGGGGGCATGGCTAGGAAGCATGGCCCGGAAGGGTTCTCTCCTCTCCTGGCCCCTCCAGTCCCTCCCTGCTTCCTGGCCTCCATGGGCTGAGCAGCTGCTCCTCCTCTGAGCCTCTCTGCTGTGCAGCCCTCCCTGGGAGCCAGCTGCCTATGGACCAAAACATGACCCAGAATACACCTCTCCTCTCTTACCTTGTGCGTGTCAGGTGTTTTGTCCTGGGAACGAGGAATCACTAAGACCCTGAACACAAGAGATAAGGAGGAAACAGCTAAGATGTGGTCTACATTAAAGAGACAGGGCAATGGAGAGGGCTTTCCAGGCAGAGAAGAGGGCCTGCCAAGCAACGCGGATGGGGAGGGTGTGCTTCCTCCAGGGAGCCAAAGAGGGTGGGATGGGAAGGCAGCCCAGTGACGGTCCTGGCGGCCAGAGGCCAGAGAGACGAAGAAGCTGAATGAAAGTCAGATGGCACTGAAGAACAAATGGAGATGTCCGAGGAAGGTCCAGGCCATGGCCAGCAGTCAGCAGGAAATAACGGGCTTGGGCACTTAGGCTTCTCTGTCCGAGTGTGATTTATGAGGCCAGGCCGCCTTTCTTCTGTTCTCATGTGGCCTTTCTCTAACAGACTCGCACAGTTGCGCACCGATGTACGCTGTGTTTCTGACCTGTTTACTAGCTGGATGCTCCTCGTTCTTTTCTCTCAAAACAGGATAAGTAACATGACACACCCTCTCTCTAGATGGAGCATCTGCACCGTGCTGAAATGTGGTGACGTGGGTCCGTGCCACCTTACACTCCCACCTCCCTGCACCTCAGAAGTGGACAGAATAAATGGGAAAGACACCGACTAAGTAGACTCTGTGATTGGTTTTGCGGCACAGCTCCTCCCCTACGCCAGTGGAGAACTTGCAGTTTTGAATGGGGGTCTGACTTCATGTATTTCCAGCAGAAGCATCACCCTACCTCCAGATAAGTCCAGGACCCAGGTACCCAGGTCTTGGTCCCTCGTGGAATGTTTTCCCTGCTGCGGTCCACACCTGCATCTGCTTCTGCTTCCGCAGCCGATGCCTGGCCCACAGGGGTCCAAGCTACCAGCACAGGACAGAAGGCTGCTGTGTGCAACCTATGAAGCGCAGCACTATGAATTTAATAAGATGCAATTATCATGGTGCCAGGTACTTCTACCCAGGAGCCGCCTCAGGAAGGAGCCAGCCTTTTATTTAAATGCAACACGTGACCAACGAGTGTCCACCCTGGATCCTGGGAGGACTGTCTCCATCCTGTCCTCTCCTTCACTTCCTGAAGCCCACAGAGGGAAGGTGAGCTTAGCACATAGTTCTTAGCACCTGCTGCTCTGTGTAGTAAGAGCATTACCTGCCCTGTGGCTGGCAGGCGCCTCGCTTAGTGCATCACTCACGCCACCCTCACAACAGCTCACGCGTGGGCACTGTTTCACTGCTCCCACTCTACGGAGAAAGTTACATTTCCTCCAGTGGATTCAAACCTGATCCCCTAACACTTCAATCCACTGGAGGAGGGGGTCCCGATAACTGCTGGCCTCCCCAGAATTTGGCCGGTTAGCATCTGCTGAAGGCCGATGTGCTCCAAGCCAGCACCTTCCTCCCAGTCCTTCACGGCCTCCCACTGGCCCCCACTCCCTGCCAGTGTGACCCTGCGCTCCTCTATACTCATGCTCCCACACAGGCAATAGGAAGAACAGGCTTCCAGCACTGATTTCATTTCCTTGCTCTCCCTGGCAGCGGCATTAAACTAGGGCCCAAGCGCTGGCTCCACTGGCAGCTGTGTGGCCAGCGCTTCCTCGCTGCCATCTCTGCTGAGCAGCCTGCCCCTCACAACTGAGCAGCAGCCAGAGGAAGGCACAGGCTGTGAGGACAGTGCATGGCGCGCCGTGCCCACCGCTTCGTTCTGCAGAGCCTTGGTTGTATTATTTTGAGACCTCCCAGCCTGTTACTGGGTGCATCACCCCCTCCTGGGCCTCCTCTCCCTGGTTCCTGCTGGGAGACAGACTTGCTCCCGCCCCCTCTTGAGTGATGCACGCAGAGGCTTCTGGGTCTGGTTTATCTGCCCCGCCCCCACCCAGCAGCCCCTGCTCATCTGGCTGCCAGGTCCGGCCTGGACACACTGAGCCCCATTCGGCTGCTGCTGCCTCACAGGCACCGGGACAGGGTCCTAACAAGAGGGGTCCCCAGGTGCACATTCCAGACCAGAGGCACATATTCCAGACCAGAGGCACTGCCTCAGTGTCTTAGGGTGTTGCAGGGTCTGGACTGAGGACCCACCTGGTGACTCCAAAGCCTGCTTGGGCTAGACAACATCATATGACCAGAGCATCAGGCTTTGTGGTCAAAGCAGTTGGCCTGAGTCTTGTTTCTGCCACCCTGATCTTGGGCAAATGATAGGACTGTTTTGCGCCTCAGTTTCTCCATCTACAAAGTGGGGGCAGTAACACTGAAGATAGTGCATGAGGTCATGAGATTCCAATGTGGTAGTCTGTAAAGTACATAAAACATCTAGTACAAGAGTACTTGTGTTTGTTATTTCTTAGTAACACCAATATTGATCAGATGGGTTGTACTAAGGAATTAGCTAGTGGCCTTCCCCATACCAGGGGTCAGCAAACTAGGCCTGAAGGCCCCAAACTGGCCCACCTCTCCTTTTCATAAATAAAGTTTTATTGGAATACAGCCATCAATCTCTACTTTAGCACCAAGGCAGGACTGAATAGATGGGATCCACAAAGCCTAAAATACTATCTCCCCTTACAGAAAAGGATTTCACAACACCCACCCTAGAACATACAACCTTTCCTTATTTCTGAAATTTTCCTTCATTTTTCTCTTCCCTGTCCAGTGGGAATTCCACCACATCTCCTAAGATGGCGGCTCTCACACACACCCAGCCGAGGCAGGGCTCAGCCTCACATAGTTTAGTCACCATTACTAATGTGTAAGTTATCTGGATTATCTTGTCTTTCTGTCCCCAGGCCTCTGTCACCCACCCGGTCTCCTACTCACTTCTTCACCTGGCCCTTGGCCTTGATCTCAGCCTGGCCAGCCCCTCCCATACCCACACCACGCCTGGCTTATCAAACCAGCCCGTCCCCTCCAGTCCAAGCTTCCTCCCACCCCCCAGCAGCCTCTGGGATGTCAGCCTGAGGCTCCCCGGCCTGTGTACCTGTGGGATGAACACAGTGACCTGCTCAGACCTGGGGAGGAAGGGTCGCCTGGGTCAGCAAGGTGGTGTGCCTGGCGTGGGACCAGCCCTGGGCAAGTGCTGAGTGGGCAGCTGCTGAACTGCACCGAGGACACATCTAGGAGATGGGCCGGCCAGCAGCAGGGGGACTGTCCCCCAGGCTCTCCTGCTCTGCCTCTGTGATTCATCACCACAGTACCCCAGATAACCTAACAGTGCCCGAGCCCCCAGCCCTGGGCAGCATTTCCATCTGTCTCTGGCCCCAAGGACCTACCCTGACCTCGCAGGTCCCAGCAGCCGAGATTTCTATGTGTGTGTTATTTATGGGCTGCTTATGACCAGCTTTGTTCCAGCAGAACTGTCACTGGGGTGCAGGGCCATTTCCGTGAGAGCTTGGAGACTGGCAGTCTGGAGATTTACGGCACTTAGTCTTTAGGAGAGGAAGCTGTAAAGCGCCTCGTGGAGCGGCTCTAGAAATTAAGATGTCTGCTTCCTGATTCACAGGCTGGAAATCCTTAAAACCTGAGTGGGGCTCAGCTCTCCTCTCCTCCACGGGCTCATTCATGCATAACACCAAGAAAGAAGGACAGGATGAATGGAAGGCAGTTTTCTCCAACAGCGTTCCCCACTCTCATTCCTGAAATGAAGGAGAGGACTGCAGCTTCCTGGGAAGTTTGTCACATATCTGCCTCCTGCCTGCAGCCCCACTGCACAAGCCCCAGTGCATCAGGTCCCTGCTCACTGGGCTGGGTCCAGGGCTGGTGCTCCCTCTGCGCCACTCTTTCTGTCTATCGTGGGCACGGTGATGTCTCTGGTTCTGTTCCTTTCGGAACCCTGCAGGAAGAGTCTTTATAAATTGGCGATGAGGGCCCTGCTCAATCCAGCACCTCCTTCTGCGGCCTCTACCTAGTCTTGGGCCTCTGCTCCCCTGCAGTGGCCAAGCAAAGCTGCAGCCATGGCCCCACACAAGCTGAGGCAAGAAGCCAGCAATGGGGTGAGTGCAGGGCTTTGCAGAGCATGGGACACTGACACAGGCCTTGTGGGCCGCTCAGCTTGGTCACTGCCATCACCCTGAAGTCATGAGCCAGGTGTGGGCACCCCCAGGAGGGCGCAAGGCAGGACAGGCAGGGGCACAAGGGCTTCCACAGCAGGCTGCCGAGTGCCTGGCTTTGTCGGGTCTGCGCTGTACCTGTGAAGTGCTGAATCTGCCCGTGTCTGCACGTGGATACGGTTCTGCCCAGGGTGGACAGGAAATCCACCCACAGTTCCACAGCTAATAAATGCAAAGAGCCAGGTTTAAACCCGGGTCTCCGGGGCCCCAGGCCCTAATCTGCAATTCACTAAAGGCAAAACCAAATCAAAATGAATTGAGTTTTCAGATGGGAAAGCCTTCATGAGTTTTCAGGGCTGGAAGAAGTCAGGGTGAGAAAGTCACCATCCAGCCCCAAGCCTACGTGCCCTTCCCTGACCATCCGGGTCTGTGTGGAAGAGCGGGCACAAGGGCCTTGCACACCGAGGCTGCTCATTCGCTCAGCCTGGAGCACGGCCCGCAGGCCAGACACCGAGCCACTACTCAGGCTGAGAGTAACACTGGGCCACCTTCCCAGGCGTGCATCTTCTGACCCCAGGCGGCAGGCCAGAGGGAGATGCGGCCCTGAAGGGGAAGGTCAGCCTGCATTTCTGCTCCAGGGTCCTCACACAGACCAGTCGGAAAGCTGCTAATTCCCAAGAGGTTTAATCCACTCATTCCACCTCAGCCCGGCTCTTGGCCTCAGGAGCTGTGCAAAATCTTTTTGAGTGTAATGACTGAGCAGGGTCTCCAGAAAAGCCAAAGTTCCGGGGTCCACATGAACTCACCCAGGTAGTGGCTGTTCTGCACCACCGCTCATTTCTCGCACTAGGGAGGACTTGAAGGGTGTGGACCTGGGCTTCGGGCAAACATTCTCAGAACTGACTTTCAACAATGCTGAGAGGAGAGCAGGCTGCTGCCACCGCCCCCTCACCTACACACTGATGCTGGGCACCGGCCGCCTGGTCCCGCCACCTGGATGCAGACCCTGGGGACCCCCACTCTGGCCCCAAATTTCCTCTGGGATCTGTGCACCTGCCCCGCCCTCGTGCCCCTCTCAGTAACCTCACCTGACACCCACCGTGAGGGGCGCTAGACAGCCGGGCTGGAAAGGAACTGGGTCACACGTGCGGGATTCAGCTTCGAGTGATGTGTGCAGAGGGCGGATGAGCGGGCTAGCGGCCGCTGGAGCGCTGCTTTCTGGAATGGGAGCAATGTCCTCCTCTTAGCTGGCGCTGCTCAAGTCCAGAGTCCTCCTGAACCTGCCCAGGGTGAGGGCCAAGAGTTCCAGGTGGGCGGCAGGAGCCTGTTCGCACCTGCCCATGCACTGGGTTAGATGTACTTCAGTGCGCTCACTGAAAACAACTTGGGCTCCAAATGGAGAAAAAGCCCAGCATAGCAAATTCCATGCTGTAAGTGATACTCACAGCTGGAGTTTCCTTTGGATACATGGGAGTTGTTTCATTTTGAGTGGGTCTGATAGTCTGGCAATTCAAGATATGTCAAAGCAGTAAATGTGCTGTCTCGGAAAAACAGCGCCACTTTCCACCCAGCCCTGGTGCTCTCAGGGGCTTCCTTCTCCTGTCACAGGTCTGGACCTTTTGTGGCTTCAGACTGTTTTAATTAAGGCTCATTTTGAGAGAGAAAATAAACTCCGGAGCTGTAATTTGGAGTGTGGCCACCAGGTGGCAGCAGTGCCTAAGTCACAGGCTCCAGGTTCCGTGGGAAGGAAACTGCTAAAAACCTTTAGCAAGGGCTTGGGCCAGGACCCCATGTCCACTACAGACTTCACAACAAATTTATGAGCGAGCTGAGGCCCGGAGAGCTAAACTGTTGAGTCAGAACCCGCAGCTCCTCAGTACCGGCTCGGGCTGCTGATCCGGCAGTGTCCAGTGAGCCGCTCGGCCTGGCCCCGGGGACGCAGCTCTGACCCAGCCCGGTTCTGCACCACCCGTGCCCCAGGAGTGCTCCGCTAGATTCGTAAATGTCAGCAGGACACGCCTCCACCCAAAGCCCTACGTGGAAAACCGCTTCAGCTTCTTCCCACCTTTTCTCTGCCTTCCAGCGCGGCATCCTTTGGGTCCCTGTCTGCTGTGAGCGTAAACTCATCACAGAAATATTTCTCCCCGGCCTCTCCTGTTCAGTGACTGCTGTTAGCTGGTGTTCCAGGAATCCCAGAAGTGGGAAAAGCTTCTGTCATGTGAACAAACTCTCTGTATATTCACCACTGGGGGTGAACCCAAGACCTTCACAGGAAAATATATCCCCAGTCCCCAGCCCTTTTTAAAAAGTTTTTTTTGTTTTGAAGCAGGGCCTTGCCCTGCCCTTTAACCCTTTCCTGACCCTCGCCTCGATTACATCCCCAGGGGCACCCAGCCGGTCAGTGTTCGCAGGGCCCTGAGCATCCTCCGTTGACCCTGTCTTGATTTTCCTTTGCCATCTTACCTTAAAAGTCGTGCGTTAGAAGGAAGACTACTGAGATTTCTGCAGGACCCATTTCACCTCCGCTTCTCCCCTGCAAAGAGGAGGGAAGGTGGGCTTCTTCCCTGGGCAGGAGTGGACAGTGTGACTTCCCGGGTCAGCCTGGCTCTTTCTCATCTAAACCTCGTCCGTCCACTTCTTCACCCGGCTGTGGCTGTGCGGAGCAGTGCAGGAGGGCAGTGGGCAGGACAGCAGGAGGCCGGGCACAGCCTGGACCACAGCCCACTCAAATGAGCGCCCACCAGCCAGCTCCCTGGACCACAGTCTGTGACCAGGCTTCCCCGAGAATGACGGAGAGGACCCAGTAGGAGAGGACACTAAATTCCGCCCCTCAGTGAGCCTTTGCAAAGGTGCCCTTTCCCCCCGCATCTCTGGGTGCAGGTGAGGCCTCCTCACACTGCTAAGGGCCAGTCAGACGTTGCTGGGGGCCTTGGGTCACCGTGAGGATCCCTTTCCTGTGTTATTGGGGTCATAAGAGTTCATAAAAATTGCAGAAATATGCTTACTTAACAAATCTTCTTAAACATTTTACTCTCCAGTAAAGTAGAAGCCCCACACCCCACAAACCCAGCCCTGAGCCTGTCATTGTTTTCAGTGTGGCGCAGAGGATGAAGAAGGCCTCAGGGCCCGCAGAGAGCTGTCAGCACTGCCACACTGTCTCTTTTGGACAGGTCTCTCCAGCTGCCCAGGCTGACCTTGAACTTGTTGCTGTCCTTCTCCCTCAGCCTCAGAAGTAGCTGGGATGACAGGTGTGCGCCACCACTCAGCTTCACTTTTACACTGAGGATGGAATCTAGGGCCTTTGCCCTGAGCTACATCCTGGTCTCACTAAGTTGCTAAATTGCCCATGTTGGCCTTGAACTTGCAATCCCCCTGCCTCAGCCTCCCAGAGCAGCAAGTTACAGGTGTGCCCTTTTTAAGGAAATATGAAAGCCACACTTTACTTGCTGTACAGAAAGCTCCCCCACTGCCCATCAAGGTGCAGAAGGGCCGAGCAGACCCTGCTGGGACGTGAGCTCGCGCAGTGCACAGCGGCAGCAGGGTGCGCCCGGTTCTTCCTCCAACATTTGGTGTCGAGTTCGCCTGAGACGAGCATATTCAGTCTGACTGCTGGCATGCAAAACACAAGTTGGAGTGAGAGTAAAAACATATTTTCAAGTTAAGATCAAATAAAATATTGCTTATTTTATTTTTATCACACCCTTTAAAATGTGTGCGACTATAGTAAATACAGTGTATTAGAACAGTAGTTGTGCACATGTAGCAACATGGAAAATCAATAAATTATTTTGGCAGGAGTTGTTTTTTAAAAATCTGATAGAGATGCACCATCAGAAGTCCAGACGCTATAGCTCCCAGGTGTTATACTTCAACAGCATCCCCAGGAAGCAGAGAGGACATCAGGCCAGGAAAAAGCAGCCACCCACCTACCTGCAGACATCTAGGCAGTTGTAATTCTCTATAATGCAACCTTGACCTCCACTCAGGACTTGGGCTCATAGTCTGTTTTTTGACCAGGCAGAATTCCTGGGCCAGTGGTCACAAACTGGGTCAGCAGTGGGCCGCTCACGCCTTAGTGTGAAGGCTTCCCATCACTTCCTTGGCTGCCAACAGTCAGGGACCATGGGAATGAATATCTGCAAGAGACAGAAAAGTAATCAGAAGTTACCCATTTTGAATGCTGGGAGATTCAGTCTGAAGGTACAGGTTAGAGGGGACCCACCCCGAGCATGGTGGGGGTGCCTGTAAGCCCAGCTACCTCCATCAGTGGCTGAGAGGTGAGAATCACAAGTTCAAGGTCACTCTGGCCAACTTAACAAGACCCTGTCTTAAAATTAAATGACCTGAGGAGGTAGATCTCGGTGCATGTGTCTCCAGTAATGTACGCGTGCGCGTGCACACACACAGGCACACAGGCACACGTACACACCCATGCTGGGGCACTGTCTGGTTCTGTGTGGCACCAACCAAGGAAAGAACTGGCAAAGAGAAGGAAAGGGAGAGTGGGTTGTCAAGGCCAAGACTACTTGCAACTGTTCCGGGTGTCTGTCCTGCGTCTGGGCATCTGGGAAGTCCTGCTCTGTATACGCGCTCTCGTTATTTCCACCAGCCTGTGAAGTACCCCGGAAGTGCGGGTGTTTACTTCCGGAAGCAGCGCCCAGAGCTGACCGCGGAGCCATTCCTGCTTTAAGGTACAGACAACTGTACAGGCTGTGGGATCTCTGGAGCTACAGTTGAGCGTTCCTGTAATCAGTAAGCTCTTGCGGACTCCCGCCGGAAGGGACTCGGAGGACGTAGGAGGCTTCATTCGCAGACAGGAGACCCGGTCGGGAGGACGCCACACCGTCCTGGACAGCTCAGCAGAATCTTATCTGCGGACTTCGTGTTACCTGAGACAGCGTGCGCAAACCCTGCCCAGCGAGCACGGGATGTGCACCAGTAGTGTCTTCCCTCCCGCCTATTTGGCCCCAGTTATGAGTCACTTGGACACAGCCCTCCAGAATTGTTTTGACCAAAGTAATTCTTTTAAAAGTTTTTTTTTTTTAATTTCGATTTAAATAACTTTGAAAGAATTAATTGGGGGGCAATGCATCCTTTTTTTCCCATTTATTAAATCTTTCCTGCCCCCAGTGAGTTTGGAGTTCCAGGCCTCTTTGCAGAGTTGTTTACTGCATTTCTAAGCATCTGTGTGCATTACTCAGCTAGCAAACATACACGCGCACGCGCGAGCACGTGCGCGCACACACACACACACACACAAATATCTTTGCTATTTTAATGTTTTTCTTAATGTATTTTTCTTTTTTAATAATTAAAGATAGGCTTGAGCTGGACAATGTGGCAAGTGCTTGTAATCCCAGATATTATTCAGGAGGCTGATGCAAGAGGATTGCTTGAGCCTAGGAGGTTGAGTCCACCCTCCGCAACATAACAAGACCCTAGTTGTTTTTTAAAAAAGAATAGGCTGATTTCTCCCAGCCATTGGATGAAGCAGTACTTCATTATGGGCATCTGAAATGAATACACACTTCTTAGATGAAGATGTAGAAATGGCAAATAAATATATGAAAAAATATTCAACACCAAGATTCCATCTCATTCTAAAAAGAATAGCTGTTATCAAGAAAACAACCAATAACAAATGATGCCAGGGCTGTGTGAAAAAGGGACCTTTCTACATTGTTGGAGGGAGTGTAAATTGATACAACCACTATGGAAAGCAGTATAAAGATTCCTCAAAAAACTGAAAGTAAAGGTTCTATTTGACTCAGCTATTCCTTTCTTAGGTATCTTCCTAAAAGAGTTAAAAGCATCATACCACAGTGATATATGCACACCCATGTTCACAGCAGCACAATAGCTGAATCCTAGAAACAGCCCATATGTTCATTAACAGATGAATGGATAAAGAAAATGTGGTATTTACATTCAATGGAGTATTACTCTGACTTAAAGAAGGGCAAATTTGAGTCATTTTTAGATAAATGAATGCAACACAAGAGAAATGATGTGATATTTAAACTTGTGTGTCTGATTTATTTCACTTAAAATTTGCTCAAGGTGCATCTCATGAGACTTGCCACACTGTGGGCACAGGCGTAGCTCCCTGGGTTGACTTACCAGATGCTCTGCCACACCGCGGCCAACCCAGGCCATGTCCCTACTGCCCAACCCAGCACACGTGCCCACCATGGGTGCAGCTGCCGTGCACAGAGCACTTCCTCACATGTGCACCCGAGGTCGCGCGAGGCTTCCCCGGCCCCTGGCTGCTGACCTCTCGCTTTGCTGTGGTCTGAATGCTCCCTTCAGAATGCATGTTGAAATTTCGTCCCCAGGGATGCAGGAAGAGGATGGAAGCTTAGCAAGGATGGGTGCAAGTCAAAGATGATACATGGGTGTGTGTGGGACCGTCACAGTTGAACCATTAATTTATACAATTAGCATTGCCAACTAGAAAGGCTTAATCTGCCCGTGGAGTTTGGAGTTGGGGTTTGGGGGAGGAGATTAAGATGAAATGAGGCTATCAGAGTGGCCGCTATTTAATGGGACTGTGGCTTTATAGGAACGGGAGGGAAGACCTGAGCTAGGAAGTTCTGTCTCTCTACGTGATGCCCTGAGCCCTCATCAGATTCAAATGCCTGATCCCGAACTCCCCAGCCTTTATTCTTTATAAAATACTCAGTGTGTGGTATTTAGTTATAGCAATGGAAAACACTAAGACAAGCTTATTCACTAAAGTATGCATCATACCAGTCATTCTATAATTATTTGTACAGCTTTGTTTCTATGGTTTTTTGTGGTACTGGGAGTTGAACCCAGGGCCTTCACAAAGAGCTACATCACCAGCCCTTTTTATCCTTCACTTTGAGACAGAGTCTCACAAAGTCACTACATTGCCCAGGGTAGGTTCGAACTTGCAATCTCCTGTCTCTGTTGCTGCTGCAGTCCATACATCTAGCATAAACTCATAGGTAAATGATCCAAATATATGGTGCATGTTTACCTTTTTTTAAAGAAGAAATTTATTACAATAAGAGATGCATTGCCATTAGTCCCCACGTTATACCTCCTTCACTTGAAACACGCTTATTCCATCATCCCCTCCACTTTCTGGAGCAGTGCTGGATGTCCTCATAATGAGTGCCTCAAGAGTGCTGTCGTGACTGCCGCAATGTCCTGAATCAATCGAAAACCTTTGGTTTTCCTGGTCATTTTGACTTTGGAGAAGAGCCCACAGTCAGACAGTGCCAGATCCAGGGAATAAGGTGCATGAGGCCACACCATAGTGTTTTTATTTGACAGAAATTGTCATAAATGTTTTGAATCAATTCAGGACATTGAGTTAGCTGCAAAAAAAATACTCACAAAACACCTCCATGAGAAGGTGATCTGGAATGGGGAAAGATGGAAGGACAAGGGAGGGAAGCAAAGATAACTAAGATGCAGTATTTACACGTACTGTAACAGGTAAAATATTCTTAATTGTCCACATTTTATTAACCACTCTTATAAGCCCTTATTCTTAGACTTAGCTGGGTCAGCTAGCGGACAAGGACACACAGGCTGTACAGACTCTCTCCAGAGATAAGGTTCTGGGGTAGAGAGGTAATTGCTAACAAGTATTCCCAAATCCTGTGAAGCCCAAAGGCTAAAAATAACTACAAAGCAAATACAGAGGGAGGAGGGGATAAAAAGGGAAAAGAATGGGAAGGACAATTGTGCAGTGAAATAGATTGCTCTGGATAGACTGTGAGCCCCAGACCCCAGGCCATGGGCAAGTGGGGAGGGACCCAGCAAGTTAGGAATAATAGCACACAGCTTCTCAGCTAGGGTGTCCCCGCCTCCGTGTGTGAGCACCAGTATTCCAACAGTTTGGATTAAAAGCCGTGTTTTTGCTGCCTCTGGAATCCAATTTCTTTTTTTTTAATCTGGACAAGTGAGATCATTTCTTACATGGACCAGTTCCTTAAGATAGATGTCACTATTAAGAATTGCAAACATACACAAATAAAAAAGTTTTAAAAAGACAGTAGCAAGAACAATGGAATAAGTGTGTTTGAAATGAGGAGGGATATTTTCAGGGGGAGATTAATGGCCATGTGTCTCCTGTTGTAACAACATAAAACTTTTTTATTTAAACATTGACTATACTTTGTGATCACACCTCATTGGGTACTGAAAAATTTGCTGGGTGGGTAGATCTTATGTTAAGTCTTATGACAAAGTAAATGACAATAATACAACAGGAGGGGGCGGGAGCTGTTCAGGGGTGATGCGTATGTTCATGCAGTAGATTGTGTTCAGGGCTCTACACTTATCTCCAAGCTCACGAAGCTGTAGACATTAAATATGCATGCATTGGGCAGACCTCAATAATGTGGCCTTAAAAATATATAAATAAATGACAACTTGTACTTAAATTTTAAATCATACAAAACCCACTTTCAAAAAAAGATAACTACAATCGATGGCAGTTTCAAATGTCCTAATCAGGGGAGCTTTCCTGTGGCATTAGCTTTAGATTGTGGATTCCAGCAAGGTGAAGGGCATGATTTAGTCATCATAGTCACAGCAATCATAACCACGGCCACATGTGCTGAGCCACCAGGGGTCCCTCAGCTGTCCCCTATGCTTGCACTATCTCATTTAATCCTAATAGCAATGAGCAGGGGCATAATTCTTTTCATTTTCAGATGTGAGAAGGAGAAAAAGATCAAGCCACTGAAATCCAGCTAGGGAGCCCCGGGGCAGGATATGAAACTAACTCCAGTCCCATGATGCTGATCCGTAGTTAGAGAGTACAGCACTGTCTCCTTCATCTTGGCCTCACCAGCACCTGGAACTATCACTAGTCATGTGGAGTTCCATGGAGTTTGGAGAATTAATGACTAGAAGAGCACGTGGAAAGATTGGCTGCGTGAAGATACAGAAGTAAGCCTGTGGAGTTGGTAGAATTGGAATTGGTAGAACATTCTCTGGGCTTTTTTTCCTTCTACAAGCTAGACAGAAAGGCACTGCCCTGAGTTTTTTCTTGGTGGCTCAAATGTCCCACTCAGTGCCAGGTGGGACATTCAGCCTTGCTCCTAGAGGGGCATGGAAATGCTGCGAGATTCCGCTCTCCGAGATTTCCATGATCACCACTATGTAGTGAGCAGCATTTGGAGTCTGGCATGGGCATTGGCCATCCAGGGGCCAGATTCAGTGTCCACCTTCACTGACCAAACCCCTGCGCTGAGATTTCACAAGGTCACAGGCATCAAACAAATATCTCATAGTTTGAACTAAGAATTAAGATTAAATTGCAAATATCCATAACACAATTCCCTTATGTAAAAACACACATTTAAACACACCAGTTGATATAACATGAATTGAGATTGTTTTCATATTATTATTTTAAAAAATCTCATTTGTGGGTGGTAAAAGCTAATTATTGTGAGAGATCATTTGGTCTTCTTGTTTACAGTCAAAGAACCAGCTCAGATTAAAGCAGAATTTTAAAGAGTTTGAGTAGGAGAATTCATCAGTGTCAGTTTGTCTTATTTCAGTAGTAGTCACCATGGAAACAAGGTACTGACTCCTTCTTCCCACGTCCATGTAAACAATGGGGTTTCCATTTTTCCCAGAGTCCCATTTCCTCTGGTCAGGAATGCCATGCACAGGAGGTCTCTGAACGACACTCCGTTCCCTGCACGCCAATTCCAGTGGTCCTAAATGTGTGTAGCTTCCTTGTGGCTTCCACTGGAAGGTGCTAGAACACCCAGCCCTGGATTTGCAAGCCTCTCAGCTTCCTCGAGAACGTTCCAGAAGGTCCCAGGCCTTGCAGGTGGGGAGGTAGGTGTGTACTCTCAGGCAGCAAGATGCCCTATGGGAAAACCTTTCCTTTCATTTCTTTCCTTCACCTTGTTTTCCTTTTCCTTCCGTCTTCACCTGCAGTAGACAATGGAGTGTCCCCAAGGTCATTTCCCACACTAAACTGAAGATTTAAGAAAGAACAAACAAAATATTAACGTGCGTGTGCTCCCTTCCTTGACCTCAGCCAACCCCTCAGATACATTCATCGTTAGCTGAAGCCCGAAGTTTCCAGACAGAAAGGTTACTCTGTCCCCAGCCACACAGGGACCCGGAGGGCTGTCTGTGCCCCGCACATACTGGGCCTGGAACCCGGACACCAGTGACCTGACTCCCTCTCCCGCACCTTCACTCACCCTCTTCTCCAAGGCCAGGCTTTAGTGGAAATATTAGAAAGAAGCATGTCACATCAGCTTTATTTATTCCTGCCATTTTTGTGACCTGCACAGTTCTCTTCTGCACTTGCTCATTGTGTGAGATGGAAAAATACAGCGATACTAAAAGTAAAAAGAGAAACAAAATCCCCAGGCACACCCTATGTGGCTGCAGTGCTCTCAAACAGAGAAGCAGAGAGAAATCAGCAATTCTGTGTATAATGTAATAAAAATCATGGGAAGAAAGTGGCCATTGCGATTAACTTTTACCTGAAAAATCCATTTGTAAAAATGGAGAGAAGCCTGACCCAGTAAGGTAGTGTCCTCTGTGTGCCTCCAGGACTCAGGGAGGACTTTTTCAGATTTCCATACAAATATCACTTTCTTTGTGCCCTTACAGGCCATGATTTCCCAAACAGCCACATGAACAAGACACAAAAACAACTATTCAGAACTGGGAAAAAATCAATTCACATGCACTCAGCATATTAAGGCAAGCGAGACTCCAATGCTCCGCTTCTTCCTGTCCCCACCCTTCACAGTCCCTCCCACTGAGGGACACAGGCCATCTTGTCCCCTGTGACTCTGGCTTGCCTGGCCTCTCTGCTGTGAATGTGGCCAGGAGTGATGCATAAATCTCCTTGCCCTGGGTGTAAGGAGGTCATTCATACATGCACCCCACTTCAGCGAACTTCAGGGTGAGGTGGAGATGACCACATGGAACGGCAGTCTGAGATAGTTAGCCAGGTGAGTGGGGTGACAGGCCATCTATAATGTCTTTGGCACATACAAAGTGATAAGGATAAATGAGATAATTAATATTTATAGAGCGCTTTAACATCCTGCAGAAAACGCTGTACTGTAAGCGGACAGGGCACACGTGCTGCCTCGCACCTCCTGGCAGAGGGCCCCCCGCAGCCTCTGCCCCCACAGACGCCTGCCAGTCTCACAGTAAGTGTGGCCTTGTTTTCTTAAACAAGAAAACCTTGGATGGAGAAAGACATTACACTCTGGTTTTACTTTGAAGCTTGTAAATCAAAAAAGAAACTATCTCTTTTTTTTCCTAAAACTTACTTTAGCTAGGGTAGATATTTTCTTAATATGTCAGCCTTGAGCAAACTATTTCTCAGCTGGGTTTCACTAATCCCAGTATAACAGGAATTTACCATTAGGGTTAAAGACTCGGCCTGGAGTGCAACGGAATGAACTTCGGTCAGGAGTGCAGGATGGGACCAAAGGACACAGAGCTGCGTCCGCTGCGAGGCACCTCTCCGCCCTTTCCAGAGCCTCCAAGAGGCCGGCCTGAACCTGGGCGTGGAATCCACGGATGCCCCAGTTGCATGGAGCACCGCCGGGGGAGTCCCGCTGAGAAGAACCACTTCTGAGAACGCCTGTGCTCCGCAGCAGCGCCCAGCCTTCCCTCGGGGAGCCCGCTGCCCCTGCCTGCCGGACGCTGGTGGCTGCTGAGGGTCACCCAGTAAAAACTGCATGCACAGACCCATTCAGTACCCACTTCCCTCCCCCTCTGTACCCCTCTTCATTCCTTACTCCCTCCCTGCCTCCCTTCCTTCCTTCCTTTTACCCCGGGAAAGGAAAACTGATTATTTTTTCTGTTTAGACTCATTGCATCTGAAAACATTTCAACTAAACAAATTGTTTTTTCAGGACACAAACCACTGGATCAAAGTTTGATGACCCATCTCCTGTTTTCTGGGCAATGGAATGGTGACTGTCTTTGTAGGTTTCTCCGAGATGTCTCCTTGAGTCCTTTCATAAGAACCATCAGCATGAGATTTCCTTGCAGTCCAAAGCTGGTATAACACAGGCAAGGTGAAGCAGATCTGTAATACCAGCACTGTAAGAGGCTGAGGCAAGAGGATTCCAAGTTTGAGTCCCATTTTGGTAACTAATCGAGACTGTCTCAAAATAAAAAATATAAAAGGGTTGGGAATGTAGCTTAGTGTGAAGGCCCTGGGTTTACTCCCCGACACTGACAATACAGCAGATATATCAAGTGACTTTTCCTGATGTTGCCCTTGCCCCATCACAGTGACCTTGCTCCTTCAGCAGCTGACCCTGGCCCTCTTGTTTTGCCATTTCACACCCATACTGTATCTGTGGGAGACACAGTGCAGGGGCCATACGCACACAAGAGTCTGTGCTTGTTACGAGGAAAGAGCCCCCAAGTTACTCTTTGCTATGTTTGTTTGTTTTTGTTTTTGTTTTTCTCCGGTACCGGGAACCGAACTCACGACCTTGCGCTTGCCAGGCAGGCACTTTTGCCGCTGAGCTAAATCCCCAGGCCTTACTCTTTGCTATGGTTTGTGTCTGGATGTCCCCCAAAGCCTCATGCAGTCATGGGGGGCGGGCTTTTCCCAGGCGGCTAAATCTAGAGTTTGTGATAGGTTCATTGTCTAGGGCTGGGTTTGGGGTGCAAGTGCTGCACCCACCTTAGGGCAGGCAGCCTGCATACAATGTAAGGGAGGGAAAGAGGCTTGTGCTTTTTCCTTTTGCTCTCGTTGCTGTTGCTGCTTTACGCTGCTGTGTCTGTTCTCCTCTGCCATGTGCCACCCTGCCATGGAGCCAGCCGAGTATGGACTGAAACCTCCACAAACAGTGAGCTAAGTAAACCTTTCCCTCTAACTTCTGCTGTCAGGCATTTTGTCCCAGCAATGAAAAAAGTAAACAAGACACTCTTCAAAACTGTTGTTAAAATCAGTTATTGTTGTAGGTGGGATGGTCTGTGACCAGGATTAAAATTTTTTTTTCAGAAATTTCCTTTCAAAACAGTGGAAACCATCCCAGAGTTAGGAAGTGTTGTCCTGATACAGATTCAAGTGCTCACAGCACATGTTGCTGCTGCTCAGGTGTCTGCGCTGGTTCTGCACACCCCCAGGAGGACAGTTGCATGAGAAAGGTTTCCTCTCAGTCAGAACTGAAAATGTACAGCTGTTCCTGTTATGCTCTATGTAAAAGTGATCAGATAAATAAAAAGAATCACTCAGGAAACAGGCTTTGTGCTATACCATGGGCTGATGTTACCACTGGAACCAGACTCTTCCCAGTCTCGTACCAGCTGGTACTCAGCATGCACAAGAAAATCACAGTTGACATCAGCCCCTGACGCTGCTGTGCCCAGGGCTGTGCTCATGGGCTGAGCTGGACCTACGTTATGTGCCAGGTGCCCCAAACCAAGAGCAGCTTACCCGCAGATGCAAGGTAAACTCTTTTGAGGGCAAACTGTGAAGGGAATTTGCTGATCAAATGCTTGTATTTGAAGAACACAACCCAGTTATCTGGGGCTCAGAAGAAGCTGAAAAGCTGTGCTACTTCTCGGTGTGTCGTGATTTGTCCACGAGGGCCACGGGCCATTTCTCTGGGGTCAGCTCCTTGCTGTGTATCAGCTGCTTGTGCGCTGTGTGCATCTAGTGAGGAAAGAACAGGCCAAAGCCTGAGCTCCTGGACTTCGGCAGCTCGTATGGAGGGGGAACCTCAAAGCAGGCAAGCTGCCTGCAGGTCTCCTTGGATCTGTGATGGGTGCCATGTGGGGCGGGGAAAGGAAGCTATGAAGGACAATGAGAAGTGGACCCGAGTCCCACAAGTGTGGAGGACCCCCAAGAGCCCAGGGTTAAGGACAGACCCCTGGGAGCTGTTGTCCTGCCCCTGACATACACACACTGAGCTCCATCTGACCATCTTTCTTATTCTAGGTGACATCTGGCACACTGTCAGCTGTCATCAAAACAACAGTTTCCCAAGGAGTTATACTTATGGGTCAGAGCACTTGCCCAGGTGTAACTTGAGCTCAGGCAAAAGTGGCTAAAAATAAAAATGAGGGACAAGGTATTCCATTTGAGCTGGACATCGTGACCCACAACTGTAATGTTAACTATTCAGGAGGCTGAGGCAGGAGAATCTCAAGGTTGGGGCCAGCCTTGGCAATTTAGTAGGACTTGTCTCCAAATAAAAAATAAAAAGGGTTAGGGATGTAGCTCAGTGGTAGAGCACACCTGGGTTCAAATCCCCAGTTCCACTACCATTTTTTTAAAAGATACTCCATTTGCATTTCCATTTTTCATGGCTCACCACGACACCGTGCTCTGGAGAGCACTGTTGACATTCAGGAAAAACAGCATCACAGGTGGTTTGCCTGACTCTTCCCGAGAACTCAGTCGGGGAGGAAATAGGTGGGAACGGCCCATTCGGGCCGGGAGGAGTCCTCTGCCGGGTAGTGGACTGGCTCAACGGAAGGCATCAAGGCTTTCGGAAGGCGCTACTTTGGTCTCTAAGGAACAGAATTAGGAGCACCCTCCTCCGGCACGGTTTGTTTTCTATTTTTTTCTGACCTGTGTTGCAACCAAACTTCTGGGGAACACGGATATTCCAGGAAGTAGCGGCAGGTGGCGCTGTAACGAGCGCGCACCTTCGCCCAGGGTCCCTGCGGACGCGGAAGCCCGGCATCTGCAGCTGCAGAACCGTCATTTCCCTAAGCTTTCTGCGCGTTTCACTTTAGGGTGGAGGCTGGGTGACTCCAACTTCTGCCACAAAAACTGCTCGTCAGCTAGTGTTTGAAAAAGGTTTGAGACTAACTTTAATCCACCTTCCGAAACATTCCACAGTAAAGTGGAACTGGAGACGAATCAGCACTTTGGCATGATCGTAGGATAAAAGCGTGGTCTCTGGCAGGAGTACGGAGGCCGGACCCTCCGATTCAGGTTTCCAAAACTAAGCCGGGCCTCGCAAACACTGGCCCCACCGCCTTCGCCCAGTGCTTTTCAGGCGCCTGCATGTAACCAGGCTTACCACACCGCGGATGCCCGGTCCTCGTGCCTACCAGCCAGGAACACAGGGGACCCTGGATTGCACACCCTGGCTTTGGTGTCTGCAATCACAAGGTACACTCTTAGGGGGGGATTTTGGGGTGCAGTTCATCCAAGATGTATCAAACACAGCAGTTTTTTTAAAAAAATAGCACACGCTAAAGTCATTAGAAACACACGCCAACACATAGAGTGGCTTTCATGTCTCAGCTAGGTCTTTGCAGCCGGGCAGCCGCTGTGTGGATGCTTTATGCTGAGAAGGCTCCGGGCAGGGGCAGGAGGAGCCCGCAGAGGAACGCGGAGGCGCAGTCTCACCTGGAACCGGCGCCTCCACGACCTGTGCTGGGAATGTACTGAGAAGGGGGCTCGGGCCGGGAAGGCAGCGAGTGCGGATCACACACAGGCACGCACACACTCAGACACGCCACCCCAGGCAGGGGTGCTGGGTTCCCAGCCGTCTCCACCCCGGGCTTGGAGGTGCAGGAGAGAAAGAAGGTGGAGACTGGGTGCTCCAGCCCCTCCACTCACCCTCACAGCTTTCCCTCCAGGCGTGCGGGCCATTCAGGCCTCACAGACGCACCGTCCCCACCCCGGAGCCCCAAACACGCATCCCTCAGGCTTTGGGCAGAATGTGTCACTCTGCGGGAAGATCAGGTAGTTTTCCCCGTAACCTGCCAGCCAGTCGCGCTCCCCCGCCCCTGTGTGGAGCTCCACACTCCTGCTGCTTCACTGGGGTGTGCTGGCCTGAGCACTGAGTCAGGGGAGAAGGGGCTGAACTTGGCTTCCCAGGCTATGTTTGCACCCCCAGGGTGACCACAAGAGTCACCAGGTAAGCTGGGAGGAAGGTGTCTGGGCTCCTGTGTGGGCGAAGCCAGACCTTTCCTTCCTTTCTCCTTCCTCCCCTCCGCTCCCCTCTCCTCTCCTCCCCTCTCCTTTCTCCTTTCCTTTCCTTTCCTTTCCTTCTCTGCAGTACTGGGGAATGAGCTAGGACCTTTGAACACACCTCTAGTCTTTTTTTTTTTTTTTTTTTTTTAATGGGTTTCTACTAAAGCACTAAACTGCCTAAGCTACGAATTTTGCAGTTTTCCTGCTGCCGCCTCCCAGAGTGCTGAGATTACAGGCATATGTGACCATGCCCAGCAACAGGCATTGTCCATGTCATGTCCTCGGTGAAAGCCCCGTTCTCCCACAGTGTTAGTACCAAGCCCTAGAGCTTAGGCAGGCAGAGCCCACCTCCACAATGCACTTAGAAGACAGACGCTTCAGGCGCAGGGTGGGTGGCACACACTTGCTCTCCCAGTACTTCAGAGGCCAAAGCAGCAGCAGTGCAGGCAGGAGGGCTCAGGCTCTGGTGAGCTGTCCTTTACCTTGCTAAAACTCACCAAAGCTCTGTGCCTCACCCGGGCCATTTCTGGGAGCTGCTGAAATACCTGCTCTTGAAGCTGCTGCCCCCTTTAACTGTAAAGTGTCCAGAAAGGCAGCAGCTTTACAATTTCATGTCAAGGATGTTTTCTCCAGAAAAATTACTCATATCTGCCAAAGGGATCTAATTCCAGCAATCAAGGCATCCGTCTTGCCCAACAACCCTCCCCGGGCTCGGGTGGGGCACTGAGGAGAGCCCGCACTCACTGCTCCCGGGGTTGGGCTCTTCGGGCCTGAAGGAAAAGTCTTATTTTAAAGGACATGACCTACAGTGAGTTTATAAAAGTATCTTTTCCTAAATTTCTGTTTTCTTTTGTTTATGACAATGAAACCATAGTTGCAATACCCAAGGCGTGGGCTTACAGGCAACTTTGACTCAATCTGTAACTGGGGAAATTTGCATCCCTGTAACACAATAACTTACCCTGACAAAGATCTGTTGACGTCAGTCCCTTTTCAATTTTTATTTGCTGGCAACGGGAGGGACAGAACCATGACACTGCCCTGGTAGTGGTCAGTACTGGATCTGGGTCAGTGTGACCCACAAACCGATCCTGCAAACTGGAATTACCTGCAAATTTGGAAAGGAAGGAACACAGCTGGTTGCTAAGGTTGCAGACCCAGGCACCATGCAGTTTCACGAGCTCCCGGGAGAGGGCCTCTGTGCTTTGGAAGACTCCAAGCTTCCTCCCCGTCTTCCGTCCCTCTGAACAGGGCTGGTCTGGGGGAGTCCTGAAAAAGGGGGAAGTCCTCACCGCTGGGAAGTCCTTGCCTCTTTCTGAAATAGTGTCAGGGGTGACCCCACTGGTCACCTGCCGGTAACAGTCATCACAGGACATGACAGGCAGGGTGCTTGCAAGAGTAAGGGGCCCCAATACAAGTCTGACCAAAGAACAACATGTGAGTTTTTAAAACTGTCTTAAGAGTGTGCAGGCGTCATCACGTTCTTTTCAGGTATTGTATCACCTGGGTGGGGGCATCTAAACTCTCAAAAGCACATTCAGCTCTTTTTTAACACTTCAAGAGCAAAACAAAACCTCACAGTCCACAGCACCAGAGTTCAAGATGAAAGCAAAAAGAAAATGGCCGGTGCCTGAGATCCCTGTGGGCTGGCCAGTGGGTGGGGGAGCTCAGGACGGGCCAGGCACACACACCGGTCTGTACTGTGTGTCAGATGACAGTCTGGACAAGAGCCCTGTGTCCCAGGCATGTCTCCATCTCATCAGTGAAGAAACTGAGTCACCAGCTGCCCACCTGAGAGCTGACCAGGGGCCTCCCTTGCTCTGCAGCACAGACCCAGGGAGGGTCCTCATCAGCGAGGACTTCCGGAGGGCAAGATATCCTGTGTACGCCTCTGCTCGTAGTAAGGCCATGGCCATGTGTCTCCTTTCTGTCGCCCAACTTTCTTACCCTGAACTTAGCAAAATCATCTGGCATTTGATATCTCATTTTTTTCCAGTTTTAAATAGAGAAAATCCGATGCTGAATTTCAAAGCGCATCGTTGGAAAGGAGGGGAGCTCTTCACCCCTTAGAGCCACCGTAAACCCTGGAAAGCTGCCTACGGCCATTTGCGGTCCTCCTTCGGGAGCCCTGGGTCACTCCCTTGCTGAGGATGCTGGTTGTAGAAGTGAAGCATTTTGTGGGTGCAGAACTCTGGGGAACGGAGGACGGAGTCTGTAAATATGGATGTATTCATTCATTTCAAAGCCCTGGCAGAAAACCATGGACTCATAGAAAAAGCAAAGCCGCCAGCTGGGCACACTGCCCTGATTTACTCGTGTATAAATTAGTTTTAAGAGTACAACATCAGAAGGAGTTGCAGATACTCTGCCAATCACTGTTGAGTTGACACAGAATAAATGCTTCCTCTTGATGTGAGCAGCTCAGCAAACACATCAAGGGGATGCTGGCACTTAGGAATCAGGAGTTCCTGCAATTACTGAGCAGACATGTGTTCTTTTCCCTCCCAAGCCCCTGTGAAGTGTGCTGATGGACTTCGAAGTGACCACAGAGCCCAGTGCAGAGAGCTTGGAGGACCCACACGTGCAGGGGGCTCCTGCTGAACCATTGGGAATGGGGTCCTTTCAAGTGTATCTCACTTGCCTCACAAGTGTTAGGAAGATTAATGTTAAACCTTGAATGTGTCCAACAGTTCCTGTGTTGGAAATGTAACCCCCAAACTCAGATGGTAACAGTTGGAGGTGGGGCCCAGAGAGGTAATTAGGGTTAGACTCAGCCATGAGTGTGGGGACGCCATGATGACATGAGGGGCTCCATAAGACAGGGTGAGAGGTGTGAGCTGGCATACGTTCTCTGTTCCACCATGTGACACCCTCTGCCATCCTGTCACGGAGTGGCAAGGCCAGGCAGAGGCAGGCACCCTGCTCCTTGGACTTTTCAGCCTCCAGAACTGTGAGCTAAATGAACTCCTGTACTTTAAAAATGACTTAGCCTGAGGTATTCAGTTATAGGAACAGAAAACAGACTAAGAGACCTTGGAGAGCTGCTGTATTCACAGAGGGAGACAGGTTCCATCATCGGGGAACTCAAAAGGAGTGGAGATCAGCCCTCTGGTTCACCAGCGATCCAGGAAGAGGTCACCAGCCACCAAAAGCACTCTGCACTCAATGAAATGCTGTGGGATTCCATGGAAACACAGACTTGCATCTCCTCAGTCCTGTCCCGTTTCCTGGGAGAGCACCAGCACCTCTAGGGGATGGCAGATGGCAGTAGAGAGAAACGACAAGTTAGATTCAAAGGAGGATCAAGAGTTTTCATTGCTGAGATGAACAACTAGGGACCCACTTCCTGTTATCCAGGTCCTGATAATTCATATCAATAAAGCACTCGGCCAATCAACTCTTATCTTGCAACTGTGTCTCTGTTTGTGATTTTAAAACAAGAGTGATGTTATTTGTTTAAAGGTAACTCTAATGAGCCCTTTTAAATACTAACAAACAGGTCCCTTGTGTATCTGATCAGAACCAGTACTGACATGCCCAGTGGTGCCCCTGGTGGTGGGACTGGTCAGTGCAGGCCTGAATGCTGGGTGTAAGCCCGCTCTGCCATTGCTGAGACCACTGCAGGAAAGAAAGACACAGCTGGGTTAGTGCATGTTTCCTCCACTTACATTTTTGATTTATTGTATTTATAATTATAGTCATAGTTATCTGCTTCCTGGGAAGGTTATGAAAGTAGAAAAATAGTTACTAACAATCTCATTACCAGATTTACCCAGTATTAACATTTTGTTATATTTCCTTTTGAGTTCATATTACTGTTTTTAAAGCATAATTGAAATAATACAGTATGTATAATTTTGGAGACTTAAGAAATAAATGAAGCATAAAAATTCCCTTGTGCATTAAACAATTTTGTAAACACAAAGTGTATACACAATTTTTAATAGTTGCATGAAAGTGAAATATATAGATGGGATACACTTTAACTGTTCTCCCTCTTAAATTATGACTTTAATGATATTAATATTGGCTGCTACTTAGAGCTCCAGCTGTTTGTAGACACTGCTGTTAGCACCATACATAAAGTCTAACCAATCCTGCAGACCAGGTAGTATTATTTTGTCAATATTAGCAATAAGGAAACCAGCTCTTGATAAAGGCTCACTTTCCTGGGCCTGGTGCTGGGGCAGGGAACCTGCTCCCTGACCTGTGTGAGAGTTATGCTAGTTTCTTTGCACTTTGACCCTGTTGTGGTTTAACAATAAAGTGTTCCCCAAAGACTCACTTGGTAGGAGCCTAGATGTACTCCGATATGGAGTCCAGAGCCGTGAAGGTGTGAGCCTCGTCAGTGGATGAATCCAATGAGGATGAATTCCTGGCTAAGTGGGCTCTCAGGAGGTGGCGTCCAGTCATTGGAACGGGTCACTAGGGGAGTGCCTTTGAAGGGTGCATCTCGTCCCCTGCCCCTTTCTCTCATTCAGCTCTCTGGCTGTGTCCTCTCTGCTCCCCACTGCCATAAGGTGAGCAGATTCCCTCCTTTGTTATTATGTGCCTGCCTTGCCATAGGCCTAAGAGCCATGGAGCCAGCTGACCTCGGACTGAGACCTCTGGAACCGTGAACCAAAATAAACCGTGCTTGAGGTTGTTTGTGTCAGGTATATTGTCACAGTGGTGGAAAATTGACTAACACAGACCCAGCTATCAGCAGGCCCTGGAAGCCCTGAGTTAGGGAGGACAGAGACCTGGGTCTCCCCTCCAGAGTGTCCCCTCCAGAGAGACACTGGCATGGACAGTGGCCACGTGACTTATCCTGGAGTGTCTCGGGGCTTTTCTCGGTGTGTCCCTCTGTTGTGGAATGGAGACCCAGGTCTGTTTGTCACCATCACGAGGCCCATTGAGGCCCGTGCATCTCCCTTCTTCACCTCCCTGCTTTGTCCTTCACAGCCCCTGCCCTGAAGGCGGCTCTTCCCGGGAAGGGGCAGCTACCACTGTCTTTACCAGGGTGACTACCAGGGCAGCCTCATTGAGCAGGGACAAAGTCCAGGATCAGGAAGTAGTTGTTTAAAGGCCACCAAGCAGCTGGATTAAAAACTACAAAGTTTGTGCACTATCTCTTGCACCTCCTGCTGATAATAGACTCTTGGAGCCATCACTTACAACCTACTCTTGAAGACACGGCACACAAGCTTAGTGACTTGATTTTCCAGCTCACTGGATATAAGAAATAGAAAGCTTGGAGGAGGAAGTGAGGGCTGCTGCCCAAGAAAAGGAAGGAGAGAGTGGAGGAGAGGACACTGAATCTCCCCGACATCAGCTCCTCCCGGGGTGAACACGGTCACACATGTTATGACATTGCAGGAGAAAACCGGAAATGTGGCCTGAACTTCGTAACAGACTGCATCTTCCTTCGCATTAGAACATTGCTAAAAAATAGATCAGGGGCCCTTGTGCCTGTGGCAGATGCGTCCACACCGCATGCCTCTGTGGGCTCAGGGCAGGACAGGGCTGAGCAAGAACAACCTCAAGCCCCTGTCCTGCAGCCCACTGCGTGTGGAGCCAACAAGTCTACTTCCCTACTCACTATGGCTAGGGCTGCCAGGACAAATCACACACTAGGGGCTGAAAAAACAGGAATTTATTCTCTCATGGTTCTGAGCACCAACAGCCCAAAGCCAAGGGCTTGGCAGGGCAAGCTCCCTCTGAAGGCCCCCAAACCAACCTTTCCTGCCTCTCAGATTCTGCTGGCAGTCGCCCATGATACCTGGTTTTCCTTGACTTGTCTCTTTCTCTACATGGCCTTCTCTCTTTGTATCGTACTTCCTTCTTATGAGGACATTGGATTAGAGGCCCACTAGTCCACTATGGCCGCATTTTAACTTGACATATCTGCAAAGACTTTTCCCCAGTAAGGTCATAGTCAGAGGTCATGGATGCACACTCATCCTTTATCTGTCCCCTTCTCCCTTCCTCCCAGCACGTGGCTTTTTCTTGGTGAACCACCCACCCCTGACATTCTCCTGGCTTCTGAGATTGCTATAGTTTAGTGGAGCAGAGCACAGCTGCTGTGGGGAGGACACATTTCCTGTCCTTAGGTGGGGATGAGGAAGGAGGAAGAGTCAGGCTCTGGGGGCAGCCAGCTTCCGCATACCCTGGAAGTCCACCAGCAGCATCACTGTCCCCGAAACACCATCCCAGCTGCCTTCAGAACACACCAGCACATGCCGCTGCTGTACTTGACGGAGCCCGCAAACCCAGATTTCATCCTAGCTGGCTCAGTTTGGGGTTTCTTGCAACCCCAAGTGCCTCACAGCATGCCTTGCAGGTGTCTGCGAAGCTGCCCCATCGTCTCGCAAATGGATTAAAGGGAACTTTCCTGCACTGGGAAAAAGGAGTTTTCAAGGAACTTGGTTGTGTGGCCAAACTGTGTCATTTGCCCACTTCTCCCAAATGGCACAGTCCCAGAACCCAGGACAACTCAGATAATTGGCAACTCCTTCCTCTCCACAGAGAGCTAAAGGAGTACTGGGAATGCATGAATTCTGTGGGACGCGGAATGTGTGACCTCTGACAGGTCCATAGGAGTCTTGGGACAGACCCCAGAAGGAGAAGAATCTGCGCACATCCGGTGTGAGCAGCGGTGGCATTTCAACTCTGGGCAAATCTCAAGAATTCAGTAGTGCCCGTGATACTGATGTACAGAAATACTATGGCAATAGACCTAGTAATCAAAATGATAAATTATTACTGATCGTTAGAGGAAATGTACTTCTGAAAAGATACTCATTTATTATTTTCATAAAAAATAGTAAAACTTTTTTAGTCATCTAAAAATTGTATTCTTAGAACATTCTGACACTACCAATAAAATAAAAGATACTCTGTGGCACCTCTGTAAATGTATGCATTTATTTAATAAGAGAGCAAGAAAGAGCCAATTTGTGCTATTTCAAACAGACAGCATATTTCACCCAGATATTTACCCAATACTTAATGTCTATTTATTTTTCCTACTTCAAAGAAACAAGAATTATAACAGGATTAGAACATTGCTGATTTCTCATACAAATTTGTGTGAATAATTAGATAAGTTTTTCCTAAGTAAATATATATTTAGAAATGAAAACATTTGGCCCCACAAAATCCTGTACATAAATGTTCATAACAGTATTAGCCATAACATCTAAAATGTAGAAACAATCTGAATGTTTGTCCACAGAAGAATGGATAAACAAATCGTGGTATATCCACTAATGGAATACTATCTGGTAGTGAAAAGGGATGAGGTTCCGACATGTGTACAACTTGGTAAGCTTTGGAATCATTGTGTTACATGGAGACAAAAACTCACGGAAGACCCCATGTTGTAAGACTCTATTTGAACATTTATTCTGTACCTTAGAGCAGGCAGGTCCATAGACACATGCCCTGATCTATTCTGTGCTATTCTAACTGGATGGCACAGCCTGCGTAATTTATAATACATAGCAATCCACAGACTCACAGTTCTGGAAGATGGGAAATCCAACACAAAGTGCTAGCACCTGGCAAAGGCCGGACAGGAGGAGGTGGATTTGCCTTTATGAGGGCACTAATGCCTCCCATAAAGGTGGAGTCCTCATGGCCCAGGCACCTCCCAAAGGTCCCATTTCTCAACACTTCTTCAATGGTGACCAAATTCTACATCAGTTTTGGAGGGAACAAGCATTCAAACCATAGTGAGACAGAAAGCAGATTAGTGGGGGTGGGGTTGGATGCCTTATATGTGAATAAAGTGTTTGCTTTGAAACAGGGCTTCCTGAGAGAGTGGTAATGGCTGTATTACACTGTGAATGGTGACTATATTGAAAAACTTTATTGTATACTTTCACAAGGATACATGGATTATATCTCTATAATTCCTACCCTCAAAGAGCTTGTACTCATTTTATTCAAGCATTTTTCCTAGAAGCTATTTCCATGTTAAAGTCAAAATAACTGAATCTGAGTCTATGATTTTTTTTTTTTTTTTTTTTTTTTTGGTACCAGGAATCAAACTCAGGACCTTGTGCTTGCCAGGCAGGCACTTATGCCACTGGGCTATATCCCCGGCCCTGAGCCTATGATTATTTAGCCTTTCCTCTTTCCTTTCTTCCTTCTATCCTTCCTTGCTTCTTTCCTCCTTCCCTCCCTCCCTCCCTCTCACCCTCTCTCTCCCTTTTTCTTTCTTTCTTTCTTTCTTTCTTTCTTTCTTTCTTTCTTTCTTTCTTTTCTTCTTTCTTTTAAAGTTTTGATAACAAATTCTTCTGTGGTTAAACTGAAAAAGTATTTCAAGTTTCAGTAACCATCTTTCTTAATGGCTTTCTGAGATGGGAAATCTTAAATGACAACTTCATTTACTTCTTTTTCTCCTCACTTCTCATCCTTATCCAGAGCCAAAACAATTATGCTACCATGCTGAAAACTTTAAAAAAATTGTCCTAAATTAAGAAACACAGTTTGTGACACAGTGATGCTGACATTGTGAAGTGGACACTGATGAATATGTTAATGGTGATTGTGAGCGGCTTATGTGTCAAGTGGTGGAGACGCTCGCTTTTAAATTTCATTGATACAAAGTTTGCTGTGACTTTGAGCAATGTGGACACCAATCATTAAAAATAAGGGAGAAAATCATCAACATTATGCTCAAAATTGCTTTACCGTATTGGGACGATTGCATCTTTGAATTCTCTGTGGGAAAGCCCACCTTTGTTGTGCCTAGCTCAGAGAGGAGCTGCCCAAGCAGTGAGGCATGTTGTTTCCACATCCAAACCCAAACCTCCGGGGTGTGGGAGTGAAAAGCTTGTTTCAGAGTAACCGTCTTTAATCCACCCAACTCCCTTTAATCCCCATCAGCACGCCCAGAAGCAAACCAGTCTACTTCCCAGGGCTGATACTAGAATTAACTGAGCTAGTGGCATAAATTGCTTTACACAGTGACAGTTAGTACACCTCTGCTGTCCCTGTTGTTGCTGCCGCCTGTCCATACAGTAACTCTGACACAAGTTCCGGCATGGAGCTTCAGAGCTAAAACTGGCTTGGGTTTTCTACTCACACAGCAGTCTCAGGTAGGAGAGACATTGCCTCATTTGCTGGCTTGTGTCCCAGGACTTCCCTGGGGCAAGGACCAGGGGAGGGATCAGTTCTTCCAGCACTAGAAGGAGACTGGGGAGGTGAATTCCCCAAGTGAAGTCAGGCAGCTGTCAGTATGGACACTCGATGGCTTGACACAAGGAAGGCAGCCTGCACATTCTGTCACAGGAACATCTGGGTGGGGGAATCACAGAATGGGGCAGCAAGCAGCAGGCACATTTAACCCTGGAGACCAGCGTGAGACTGGCACACGGGGAGTTGAGAGTTTGTGTCAGCACTGTAGCAAAGCCCAAGTGTGGGAAGTGAAAGGATGCTCTCCTCTCAAGCTGTGCCATTCTGTGGGAGCTCTCCATGCACTCAGCTCTCTCCACATATGGGGTGCAGTGTGGAGTCAGAGGAGGCTTTGGTGTTCTTAGGTGAGAAACAAACATGAGGTTTTGAGGATTTTCCATAGAAAACACATGGAGGAGCTGAAGTGAACAGTATTGGGTGTGAGGGAGGGATCCTTCAGACAGAGGCCAGGGAAGCAGAGGCTTCCTGAGGACAGGAGTTTTGGGCCAGTCCCGAAGGATGAGAGGAAATCCATCCCAGGCAGAACAGGGAGGAGAGTGCAGACAGTGCAACTTAAGGTCAGGTCAAATGCCCATGGCAGAAGCAAACATGGCATCACTGAGGGTCACAGAGGACAGAATGCTGAGACCACCAGGTGATGTGGAATGCTATGCTTAAAATCTAAAATGCCCCCAAAAGTGTCAGGGACTCAGAGTGGGGCTTTTGTGAGGCAACTGGATCATGAGGGCTATAACTTCCTTGGTGGATTAACCCACTGATGCAACCCTAATTTCATGTTATTATTGGGAGGTGACAGAAATTTAGGAAGCAGTGTCTTGTTTATTAGCAGTCCAGTTACTTAAATAAGGGATGACCAGAAATTGCATTTTTTCATTAATTTTATGATAACGAAAAACATAAAAATTAGAATTTAATCAAATTCTTTCAATACAAGAATGGACTGGTTGAAATAACACCTGCCTAAGTGATGCATGAGGCAGTCAGTACTTAAGCAAATGCGCTCTCTGAGTGAGGCCTGAGGTAAACCGTTAAGTGATTAAAGGGGTAGTCATGGAGGTATGACCTTGGGAACTTCATGCTGTCCCCAGCCCCTTTCTCTCTTACTCTCCGTCTCTCCCTGTTCTCCACTCCTGTGAGGTGATCAGTTTTCCCACCTCCATGTCCTTCCACAGTGATGCTTCTGCCTCATCATATGGCTAAAAGCAACAGAGCAAGAGGCACTGGCAGGAGCAGTCCAGCAGGAGCAACACCAGGAGGGGGACAGTTTCTCAAGGGGCCCCTCTGAGCCAACAGTTCATTTCTTAACTTTAGTTTTGTTTTCTTCCATTTGTCTTCCTTCTCTTTTCTATCAACTATCTCTCTTAATTTTGGGACTGATTTTCATGTTAATGAACATTTTCTGTTCTCTTTCTGGTTCACTTCAATATTCTTTTGCTTTCTCTCTCATTCTTTTTTTCCTGTGCTCTTCTCCGCTTTCCCAAAATTGGGTGATTATCCTTAGGCTTACAGCCCTATGTCTATTATATTTCTCCTCATTCATCACACTGTGCTTTCCCCTATCCTACTACAATACCAACCAGACAGGGTAAAATCAGTCTACTAAGAAGAAACTCATTGCATGTAAGTTCCAAGGATATGTTGGATTTTGTTATATACCTATAGAGTTGGCTCCCATGGTTAAAGGTAACAAATTAATAGTTACACAGTTTGCCAGTTGCTAGGCTGTGCTTGATGCTATTGTTATTGCTAATTGTAGTACTTTAGCTTGGATGCTATACCTGTTGTAATCAGTATTCTCCTTCATATGACAACATTGTGATTGTCGGGGGTAATAATCATCACCATACTTCATGCCAAAGGATAGGGTGCAGACCCAAATAGATAGCAACCTCTCATCCTTAATAAATTGGGAAAGTAGGTTCTTGGGATAGACACAAAGACCAAGAACTACCTGCACTAGGAAGACTTCTCGGAGGAATAGATACTTTCTAGGGAAGACTTGATACTAATGATAAAGCTATCTATCATAAAAAATCTACAAGCACCAATACAAAAAATACAACAAAATAAGAAATAGGAAATAGAAAATGACAAGGTGCAGAATCAAAATGCAACCCCAGACCTCCAACCCACCAGAACAAGTCCAGAGCACAATGAGATAGAAGAAATAGGAAGGCACACATTGGATCTCTCTGAACTGATAGTAGCAGAAGTGAAAATACAAATGGATTTGGTTACAGAAAAAATATCTCTCAGATAAAAAAAAGAAATGGTGATCAGAATGAAAGACTAGCCAAAAGAATCTAGAGTAGACAGAGATGAAAAAAGTAGAGGAGCTTATGAGCTCTCTACAGGTGGAGAGGCACTAATCTTGTCTTATGTATAAGAAGGACATTTATTTTGTTTTGTTTTTGCCTTTTATTTTTTGAACAGCGTCTCATTATGCACTGCAGGCTGGTCTTAAACTTGCTTACATAGCCTAGGCTGGCCTCAAACTCACAGCAATCCTCCTGTCTCAGCCTCCCAAGTGCTGGGTTCACAAGTGTGTGCCACCATGCCTCCCTAAGAAGGACATTTGGACACACACAAAAACAGAACAGTTTTTGAGGACAGAGGTGGAGTCTTGAGAGCTGGAGCCACAGCCCAGAAGGGCAGAGGATAATGGGAACAAGAAGAAGGCTAAAGAGATAGGCATGATCCAGCTCTTCATCGTTCAGAGATGCACATACTTCCCACACCTTGGTTTCAGACTTGAAGTTTCCCAAACTGGGAAAGGGGACAGTTATATTAACCTCTGCCAGCCAATTTGGGGTGATGTTATGGCAGCCCTAGGAAACAAATCCAAGCAGCTTTGACAGTTGTTATGGTTTGTGCTTACATGTCCCACCAAAGCTTCATGCAGTTAGAGGTGGGGCTTTTTCAGAGGTGGCTGGATCTAAAGCATGGTTTTAATTCATGGTGCAATGCTGGGGTTAAGGGTGTGTGATTATTAAATCAGTCCATTGATTGGTTTGTCACCACCCTAATCCTGATAGCCTAGATAGAGTACAAAATGTGCAGAAAGAGGCTGTTAAGGCTGCTTATTACTTACTATCTTCTGTCTGCCATGAACATTTCTCCTCTGTAAGGCCTGTCGGCTATGGCATCCTACTATGGAGCCACCCAAGTATGGACTGAAACCTGTACAAACTGTGAGCCAAATACCTTTTCCTCTTTAATTTTGGGTGTAGGGTATTTTGTCGCAGCAATGAAAAAAGTAACTAAGAAAATAGCTGTTTCTCCAACTCATTGTAGTGAGAATGTAAAATACAGAGGCACCTGCACAGATTGGAAGATAAAATAAAGAATAATTTTAAAAATCCTTCCCGATTTGTAGGATTACAAATGCTTTGAGAAACCCTTTTTAAAAAAGGACAATGTAGCAGGAGCCAAGCTGAGCCCTGGGCAGATTTGAGAGCCTCAGTGAACTCCTCCTACACATCCCCCACCAGCATGGTAGGCACACTGAACCCCAGACAGCTTCAGGAGCCTTAGCAACCATGCCCTGCTCACCACCACCATCACTGGAGTAAAGCTGAGCCCCCGGGAGCCTCAGTTACTATGCCCTGCCTCCTCCAAAATGTAGCAGGAGCCAAGCAGAGTCCCGGACAGTTTCAGGAGCCTTGGTGACTGTGCCCTGCCCCCCTACACCATCATGGGAGCCACACTGAGCACGGACACCTTCAGGAGCCTCAGTGAGCCACCACCGCTCTCCCACCCACATGGGATTCATGCTGAGCATCAGACAGCTTCAGGTGTCTGAGTGACTGTGCCTTGCCACCTTCACAACATATTAGGAGCCAAGCTGAGGCCCAGACAGCTTTGCGAGCCTCAGTGAGCTCCTTCACTTTTCCCCCACTGGCATGGGAGCAATGCTGAGTGCCAGAGAGCTTTGGGAGCCTTGGTGACCACACCCTCCCACACCATAGCAGGAGCCACACTGAGGCCCCAGGGAGCTCTGGGAGCCTTGCTCTGGCCCTGCCTTACCCTCGCAGGAGTGAGGTTGAGCCACAAGGAACCTATGGATCTTCAAAAATGACAAAACAAAGGAGCAAAATGCAATCTCAGAGCTCCACCTCATCCAGAAAAAGTCCAGAAGATACCAATATAGAAGATCTAGGGAGTCACACACCTGAGATTTCTGAAATAGCAACTGAAGGAAAGAAATAACTCCATCAGGTCATAGGAGAAATCAGATCAGAAATAATCTCTCAGGTAAAAAAAAGAAATGACAACAATAATGAAAGAATTGTTCAGCACATCTAAAGAATACACAGATAAAAAATAGAGGAGCATAGAAAAATGATGGTAACCTTGAATGAACAATATAGGAAAGAATTAGAATGCATGCAACAGATTCAAACAGATATCCAGGAAATTAAAATTTCCATCAAAAGCTGGCAAACCCGCTTGAATGAAGCTGAAGATAGACTTTCAGATCTTGAAGATGGCATTGCAGCTAACAATCATGAAAGGAAGGATCTCATAAAAATAACAAGGACCTGGAAAATAACAATTCAACAGCTACAAGATGATGCAAAGAAAACAATGAAAGACTAACAGGTGTGAACAATGAGTCAATACAAATGACATAAAAAGACAATTTTCAGAATAGCAGAAAATTTCCCAAAGATGGAAAAAGAATCTGACATACAGTTAAGTGAGGCATATAGAACTCCAATTAGCCATAACCAAACTAAATCTACACCCATACATAATAATCAAGATCTGAGAAATTCAACAAAGGGACAGAATACTAAAAACTGTTAGAGAAAATATACAGATCACCTATAAAAGAAAGCCCATCAGAATCATGCCAGATTTATCAACACAACCTATCAAGTCAAGAAGAGCTTGGAGTGAAGTAGTTCAGGTCCTGAAGGAAAACAACTTCCAACCCAGGTTGATGTACCCTGCAAAAATATCTTACAAAATTAATGGAAAAATAAGATACTTCCATGATAAAGGACAACTGAAGAAATTCATGACTACCAAATCAACCTTATGAAGAGTACTGCAATGTGTTCTAGAAAGAGGTAAAAATGAGAAATTTCAAGAAGGACAATCGAAAAGCACCACCAAGCAGAGCAAGGATTAAACAGAAGAAAAAAGTAGGAAATTAACAGCAGGAAAATAACTTGACAAAGATAAGCTAACACATACCAGTTATAACCATTAATGTAAATATCCCCAACTCACCAATCAAAAGAAGCAGACTGGCAGAGTAGACCAAAAAGAAAATCCAACAATATGCTGTTTACAAGAAACACATTTAACTCAAAAGGAAATTCACAGACTGAAAGTCAAAGGATGGAAAACAAT
>NW_004955402.1:60012919-60029946 GCF_000276665.1 Chinchilla lanigera | reverse complement strand
GGAAATTAAATAACAGCCTCCTGAACAACCAATGGGTCACAGATAAAATTAAAGAAGAAATTAAACAATATTTACAATCAAATGAAAATGCAGATACAACTTACCAGAACCTGTGGGACACAATGAAAGCCATCCTCAGAGGCAATTTATAGTGGTGAGTTCCCACATCAGAAAAAAAAAGCTCAGAAAAAACCTTATGCTGAACCTCAAGCTCCTAGAAAAAGAACAGCAAGTCAAGCCCAAAGAAGGCAGGAAATTATAAAGATCAAAGCAAAAATTAACATAATGAAGATGAAGAAAACAATACAAAGAATTCATAAAAGAGTTGGTTCTTTGAAAGAATAAATAAAATTGATAAGCCCTTAGCAAATCTTATTACAAAAGGAAAGAAAAAAGCTCAAATTCATACAATAAGGAAGGAAAAGAATAAAATCACTACAGATCCTGTAGAAATTCAGAAGGTCATCAATACCTACTTTGAAAATCTTGCTCTCATAGTATAGAAAACACAGAGGAAATGAACAGATTCCTAGATACACATGAATTACCAAAGCTCAATCAAGAAGATATAAAATCTGGAATAACTCAACATCAGCCAATGAAATTGAAAATGTAATAAAAAACTTACCAACAAAGAAAAGCCCCATCCTGATGGATTCACAGCTGAATTCTACAAGAAATTTAGAGAAGATTTAGTGCAAATTCTTCTCAAACTCTTCAAGGAAATTAAAAGGGAAGGAATTCTCCTTAACTCATTTCTGGAGGCAAGTACTAACCTGATACCAAAACCAGAGAAAAACCCAATCAGAAAAGAAAACTACAGGCCAAGTGTCCTAATGAACACAGATGCAAAAATTCTCAAAAAATACTACAAATACAATGCAGCAAATCATCAAGAAGATTATACATCATGACCAAGTGGGATTCATTCCAGGAATGCAGGGATGGTTCAATATATGCAAATCAATGAATGTAATATACCATATCAATAGAGCCAAAGACAAAAATCATATGATCATTTCAATAGATGAGAAAAAGCTTTTGATAAAGTCTACCATTCATCCATGATTAAAACCCTACAGAAAATAGGAATAGAGGGTTTACCTCAGCCTGATAAAAACCATCTATGACAAACCAACAGCCAATATCATACTAAATGGACAAAAACTGAAAGCTTTCACTTTAAAATCAGGAACCAGACACAGATGTCTACTGTCACCATTCCTATTCAACATAGTTCTAGAAATATTAGCCAGAGCAATTAGACAAGAGAGAGAAATAAAAAGAAAATGGATAAGAAAGGAAGATATGAAATTATCATTATTCACAGATGACATGATTCTATACATAGAAGAACCCAGAAACTCCACCAAAAATCTTATAGATTTAATAACCAAATTCAGTAGTATAGCTGGATACAAAGTCAACACTCAAACATCAACAGCATTCCTGTACACAAACAACAAGCACACTGAGAGAGAAATTAGGGAAACCACACCTTTCACGATAGCATCTAAAAAAATGAAATACTTAGGAATCAATCTAACAAAGGAACTAAAATATCTATACAGTGAAAATTACAGTACTCTGAAAAAGGAGATTAGAGAGGATTTCATAAAATGGAAAGATATTCCTTGCTCATGGATAGGAATAACCAACATTGTGAAAATGGTCATGCTCCCAAAATTGTTGTACAGATTCAATGAATCCCAATTAAAATACCATTAGTACACCTCACAGATCTAGAAAAAATATTCCTAAAATTCATCTGTAATCAGAAGAGGCCTAGAATAGCAAAGGCAATGCTGGGCAGCAAAGGAAATACAGGAGACATCACAATCCCTGACTTGAGATTATACTACAAAGCTACTGTGATAAAATCAGCATGGTACTGGCAAAAAAAAGACCCAAGGATCCATGGAACAGATTAGAAGATGTAGACACGCTACAAACACACTCAGCCACCTTTTCTTTGACAAAAATACCAAATGTGGTCACTGAAAGAAAGATAACCTCTTTAACAAATGGTGCTGGAAAAACTGGCTTTCCACATGCCAAAGACTAAAACTAGACCCATATCTATCACCATGCACTAAACTAAAGTCAAAATGGATCAAAGATCTAAATATCAAAACAGAAACACTAAATCTACTGGAAGAGAAAGTAGGTAGAAATCTTGAAGACATAGGGGTAGGCAGGGAGTTCATGAACAAAAACTCAACTGCAAGAGAAATACTTCAAAGAATCAACAACTGGGATCTTACCTTATTGAAAAATTTTTGCACATCAAAAGAAATCACCAACAGAGTAAAAAGAAAACACATGAACTGGGAGAAAATTTTAGCCAAATGTCCCTCAGACAAAGGACTTGTATCTAGAACATATAAAGAATTAAAAGAAATTAGGCCCCCAAAATTCAAAGATACAATCCAAAAATGGGTATCTGTGATGAATATATATTTCTCAGATGAGGAAATACAAATGACAAATAAATATATGAAAAATATTCAATATCATTGGTCATTCAAGAAATGCAAATTAAAACAACACTGAGATTCCATCTCAACCCAGAAACAATGGCTATCATCAAGAAATCACCCAATAACAAATGCTAGAGAGGCTGTGGGGGAAAAGGAACGCTTCTCCATGGCTGCTGGGAGTGTAGACTGGTGCAACCACTGAGAATACCAGTGTAGCAATTCCTCAAAAAACTAGGATTTGAGGTCCCACTTAACCCAGCTATTCCCCTTCTGGATATTTTTCCAGGAAAAACTGAAACATCATACCACAGTGATATATGTGCACCCATGTTTATAGCGGTGCAATTTGTCATAGCTAAATCTGGGAAACAACCCAAATGCCCATCAGCTGAGGAATGGGTAAAACAGATGTGCTTTATACATTGGAGTATTACTCAGCTGTAAAAAAAGATAAACTTGAGGTTCTTATAGGTAAATGGACACAGGTAGGAACCATACTCATAAGTCAAATAAATCAGACCCACATGTGTAAACATTGTATTATCTCCCTACTGTAAGAACCTGAAAGAGTAAATAAAACCCAAAAGGTACAATAGATACTGTGAAGGGGAAAGAAATTGCTCAAAGGGAAGGAAAAACTGAGATAAGGGAAAGGAGAAAAGAAAGAAAGAAGGAAGGGAAAAATATATAAGTATATACAAGGAAACCTGGGACAATTTTGCTGCTGATATCTAATGGTTTATTGAAAGCAAAAGTTAATCCTTAAATATTTTCTTTTGTTGAGCAATTTTACATGCTTATATCTGTAATCTGAACAACTATTTTGAAGACAACAATGTGCAATATAACAACCATTGTTAAATTGCTACCATCTTGTTTAGCGAAACTCTATTGTTTCAAATGGTTTTTAATTGTTTTTTATTCTCTTTAATTATTTGATCAATCTTGCATTGTTACATCTGGTAATCTGAGCAACTTCATTGAAGGTAACAGTATATAATATAACAACCATTGTTAATTTCTATCATTTTGTTTTGAAATCCTGTGTCTTTTTTTGTGTTTGTGTTGTTTTGTTTTTGTCTTTGTTATTCCTCTGCTATGGTTTTTATTCTCCTTAAAATAAAAACCCCCAAAATACCAAAGTGTTTATACCTTATCATAAATAATATTTAAGAAGATAATAAGCTGGTCCTCAGCAGGTGTAGCCATATTTGGGACAAATCTCCATCTGTGAAAGCAGGACAGTGTTGGATGACGGCATGGCCTAGGAACTGGGATGACCTCAATGCACACTCTTCCAGATAAAGGTGCAGTGTGGGGTACACAACTTAATTTCAAGTGAAACAGAATCTGAGTAATTGCTTAATGACAGGGCAGCAAACCGTCCTATGATGATACCAAGCATAGAGGAGCAGCCCAAACCAATAAACTGCTGAAGACCTGACCCTGAACACATCATCCGTGTGACCTTGGAAGGCTATGACTTTGGGCACATCACTTCCTCAGAGCTCTGGGTTCTTCCTCTCAACAGTAAAGCTGTTTATTGCAGTTTTGCCAGCCTCCCAGGATTGTTTTGATGAGAAGGTGAAATGAAGTTTCTTTGTAGGCTGGAAAAGACAAAGTAAAAATCATACCACACTTGTAACATTAACATTGAGAAGAGCCACAGAACACTTGTTTACCCTAAAATAGTAACAACAAATGAAGTGTTTTTAAGACTGTGTTCTCCCTATAAGCAAAGAAACATCTTTATTATCTGACTTACAACATACATTTGAATGGGTTCTAAGGGTGTTAACAAAGCTTGAAACCTACAGACTCTACTAGCCTGGGTACGTCCTACACATCTCATATTTCCACCAGTGCTGGCATTGAATTGTAAATTTAAATAGAAACCAAGAACTCAGAGATCAAGGTTCATGTTCAGACTGATCATTGCACTGGCATATGTGGTTAATTTTAGCCATCAGTAGGAGGAAGGTTTTCTTCAGCTTGGATTACCTGCATATTTTTCAAAACGTTAAGTAACATATCCTTTCAAAATTGATAATTTTACATTTCAGTGGAGAGGCATAACCCAGTGCTGCAGGTCTGGCTCCATGGAGGCTCAGGGAAGCATTTCTCTCCTTTCCCAGGGTGGGTAGGAAGGGTGCCATGGAGCCAATTCCAGTGCCACTCCCTAACATGCTGTGGGAGAGTCTGAGAAATTCGGGGGAATTTTGACAAAATCCGTGGGAACAGTTCCTTTGAAGGCAGGATTTCCAAAGAGAGTAGTTTCCTTTCTGTTCCCATTCTGCTCTGCTTTTAGCATTAACCTGTCGGTAATCAGAAATTCTAGTGATGAACAAAATTCATATTGACATTCAAAGGCTAGAAAAATTTGCAATTTAAAACAAAGCCATCAGCAGATAAATATCAATGCTTTACCGCATTTTTAAAAGTAGAGTGCCTCAGAGAAAGCATAGGAAGTTGTGTCTAGGGTAGAGAGAGGCCCAGGAAGAGACCACCACTTTATGCAACCTTAAGTCCTGTTATTAGGACACACTCAGTCCATCCCTCTTCAGCATGCAGGGTCTGGGTTCCCTGCTTAGATGCATACCCTGCCACTCAGAGGTGGAGGGCAGCGAAGGTAGAGGGCAGGAAGGGAGCTAGAGAGCCACTGAATCCTCGAGGAGAGCCCTGAATGGGCTCCCAGGGGATGTGTCAGCAGGGGAGAGGATCTGGGCACCTGCTTTCATTTCTTTATGGGGACACCGTGGTGTCCATTATGTGAAAGGCTCTTCTCAGTGCTCTGAGGTGACCGGTAAGTGCTATCCTACTTTAAGAAGAGAAAATAGCTACAAAGAGGGGAAGCAGCTCCAAGAATCACCTTGCTAGGCAGGAAGAGAAGAGGATGCCAAACCCTCTTCCCTGCTTCTTCTCGTGCTAAGGGCAAAAGTAGCTAAGTGTATCTGCACACAGGCAGGACAAGTCCGATGCCTGCCATGCTGCCCACATGGTTCAGCTGTAGCGCTGCCCGAACCCTGCTGAATCCAAGGACTCACGTTCCCCTTGGGCACACCCGGAGCCCACCACAGCACTCACTGTGAGGCCCTTGTTCCTCTAATCCACAACAGAGCTCCCAACTTTACACAAAGTTGGAGCCCATTTCATGGGTCACTCTGAAGACCTGGCTGTGAAGGACTCTGGCCCAGGGCCTAAGCAAGCATCCTGATGCCACCAGCAAGCCTTATGTGCAGTGCCCATCCACCTCAAAGAAAGGAGAGGAGGAATTGAAAGTACATTTGTGGCTGAGCAAAATGCAGGTGCTATTTCTTAAAGAGGAGCAATAGTTAAGACCCTGCTTCCCCGGCACTTTTGGCTTTACAAACTTCTTACACAGTAGTAGCTGATCTCAGGACTCCTACAGGAATTTTCAAAGTCACACTTTCATTTTTGTGTGGTACAAAATGAAGAGACAATCTTAAGTGGATCAATATGTCACTAAAGATTGTACTATAACATTTATTCTAATCATATGTTGATCATTTTTATAATATAAAGGGACTTTTCAACTGTTTCTATTCAAAGAGTATACATTCTCCATTTAATTAATTTTAAAATAATTTTGTGACAAAACCATGCTTTGTTGACACAATACATTTTAAGGTGAGATCTTATGCTTTGTCTGGTTTTGACACATTACATATATTAAAAGGTAGATGAGCATTTTACCTCATGTTGTAACATCAGCAGGCAACTGGTGCAGTCTGTATGCAGTTGTATCTGGTGGAGGGCTTGTATAGATGTGTGAAGCCTCCACCACCATCAGAATACAGGATTGTTTCATCACCACATGCTGTTCTGTCTTAGCTATACTCAAACTTTCCAGCCCTTCCATCCTTAGCTCTTGCAACCAGGGATCTGTTATCCTTGCTAGACTTGTTTTACTTTAAGAATGTTATATAAATAAATCATACCTAATTTTTTGAGGGTTTTTTTTCAGCTTACATAATGTCCCTGCATGAGGCTGGGCCATTTTTTAAAAGCCCATTCTGACAATCTCTGTCTTTTAGTGGGTGTACTTAGAGCATTTAAATTTAATGTAACCATGGATATGTTAGGGTTTAAGTCTGCTATTTTATGTTTTGTTTTCTGTTCATTTCCTATATTCCATTTCCCTCTTTTTTGTCTTCTGTAGGTTTCTGTGGGTAACTTGATTATTACATGAATTTCCATTTTGATTTATCTCTCTCCACTAGTGTGAACAGTTTATTAGTTTGAGTGAGTGGAGAAATTATAACCCCCTTAATCTCTTATGCTCCCTTAGTTGTCTTAAATATCCTTTCCACATGCATTGTGAGCTATGCAGAGAGTGTCAAGTTTCAGCAAAAATTGATTCTGTTTGTTGCCACTTTTCAGGATTTGGTATCTTCTGCAAAAGGGTGTACCAGGATGGCCATTAGTTTTGAAAGTAGATGGACACTGCTTGGAGTCCTGCTCTGTGCTTATGTGTTGGGAATTTGCTAACTGAGGAAAGCGTACTGCATCCCAGCTGTCTGCCTTGTGAAATGAGACCAGTGTTTCTCATCTCACAGGGTTAGCAAGCACACGCAATGATATACAAAGCCAGAACCTAAGACTGTCAGGAACTGGTGGTTGGTATCAGCAACACTCGTCCTTATATCCTTCAATTTCTCAGTTTAATATAATTCCAGGTAGTAAAAGCACAAGTGTTATTTTCAAAAGAGCACTGTTTATAACTTAATAAATTTTAACATGTGACTCCTCCTGTGCCAGGTCCCACCCAGCCCTCTGCACCTGGGAACAGAGGCCATGGCAGCAGCGCTGATGTGGGTGTTGACTGTGACAGCAGACAATGACAGGCCACCTGCCTTTGTCTGACTCTTAACTGATCTGTGTGTCCAGAGCCCATTGTCCATGGGGTGATGCACAATTTTGACCAAGGCGAAAACACTTGTCTTACATCAAGTTTTCATGTAAAATGTCACAAATACAAAAATGCACTCTCTTCAGACATAGTCTTCCGGACCTCACATGCTGCAGATACAGTGGTCACCCATCGGTTCCCTTCCCAGCCCAACCATATCTACAAGCACTCCCTTCCCAGGGACATGAAAAGAACAGCAAACGTGCTGGTAGTGCTCTCAAAGCCTTAAGTGGACACTTTCTGTCTACCCAGCGGGCTTCATAATTTCAGCCCATACCTCTGAGCACAGAGCTGCGGACTTCCTGTGTGGAGCAAGAAGGGGAAGTCACTGAACTTGGCCGTTCTTGAAGCCCCTCTGGGACTTCACTCTCAAATCCACCTCTGTGTTTTCTCTAGACCAGTGATCTACACTGGACCCATCATTCCTTTCCCATGAGAGATTATGAGTTATAGAAGGATTCGACTCTGTCCCCAAGTTCAGCTCCTCCAGGCCCTGTGTTCAGGCATTGTTCTAATGGCACAAAGCCCTCACTCTGGGGCAGCCTGTCCTCTGCTGAAACTGGAGCTGGCTGGATGTTCTCACGCTTGGGAAAAAAGGAAGTTAATAGGTTGATTGTCCATAATTTTTTGTATCTTTCTCCTATAAAACTTCTCTGTCACCTATTGCTTTTTATGCCAGGAAAGATTAAAAGCAAATGTACTATTTGATCTAGCACAAAATGTTATGCTCAATTATTTTTAGTCAAATATGTTAGCCACTCATTACACCATGTGAACAAATTTGAAGAATAATAAAGGATAGAAAATTCTGTGTGTTCTTCTGTCTTTTGCTTACTTGCTCTGTGGTCTTGGACAAGTCGTTTTGCTCCACAGGGCCTCAGTTTTCCCATTTGTAGAGTGGAGATAATAAGAACTTCACCCTTGGAAGACTGTTATATAGATTATATGAGTTACAAGATTAAAGTGTTTAGAACATCTTTAGACAGATAAAAAGTTCGTGTAATCTTAGCCATTTTGCTATGATTGCTATTAAACAGGCTCACAAAAAGTCATGTGGTAATTCTGCTCCAGCATTCACTTTGCAGTTTACCTTCCTTCCTCTTGATTGCTGCAACTAGATTTGGATTTATAGTCCTTGCTGGACATGGGCAGAGAACAATTTCACTTTGGGAAACTGGTGAGTCCTGCGTGGCCCTAGCCTCCTCTTTGCTCCAGCTATTCAGGAGCAGTCTGGCTAGGATTTGGGCCTTTAAATTGCATATTGAATTACACATGTGTTTCATTGTATCTTCATCTCTGGAAAGATTTGCTGAAATTGGTATTTTATCTAAACACACTGTTCATAGGTGCTTAAAACTGTGTCTCCATGAGCTATGATCATTCTATGTTGGCAAGTTCCTTGGTGATCACAGGACTTAACTCTCTGCCCCATTTTTCTGGGGTCCCTGTGCACTCTGCCCTTTTAAGACTCAAGGGACCTTGTGCTGTGCAGCTCCACCTGCCCTTCCAAGAACCTCCGCTGGTTCCTTCCTGGGTCCTCCACTCATTCACTGGTGGCCAGTTGACCATTCAATGATCTGTTCTGTACTGTCCCCCATAAGGTTAGGGATCTGTACTTAGGCTGTAGTTCATCTCTTTTATTTATTTATGTTTTGTCTTTTTTGTTTCGGTCCGGTAACTGAACTCAGGACCTTGTGCTTGCCAGGCAGGCACTGTGCCGCATGCAGTTTATCTCTTTTAAAAGATGGCCAGGGTTTGCTCTGAAACCCCTCGATGACTTCCTTTAGATGCTGGGACAGTCATGTGATGGCCCCTATGCTTTCGGTACCTGCCCATCCTAGGGTACTGCAGGCTGGGTTCCCTGGGAGCAGGCATAGCCTCTGCACTGTGAAGGTTTCATTCATCGTCTTCTGCAATTTGCCTTTCCATTAAGCTTCTAGATGGAAGTTATGCAGGTGTGGTGACCACGGATCCATTCTCCCACGACACAGTCAGATATTAAGAAATTAGTTCTATTGTCTTGCTTTCTTCTTGAGTGAACAGTTCTCCACTATTTCCTTTATTTAACATACTTGAATAAAAGTATTTCTCATTTCTCCTGTGTGGCGAAGCCTCTCTCCACTTGCCACTTTACACATCTGTGTGTCACACAGACCTTGTGTAGGAGATCTGACTTGATCATGACACTTTGAAGAAGCAGTTTCAATATTCATTTGGGTGTCATTTCTCTATCCCACCTGGCGGGTCAATGCCGGATTTGAATGTGGAACCCTCATGGGCACGGTATGAATTCTTCAGTGTGTGCATGGGGTAATGGTATCCCTGTTTGTTTCCTTAAAACGGTAAGCCAACCTTAGCCTGTCCTGCTCCACTCGGTCCCTGACCCCTAGAAGGGGGCAGTGTGCTGGTGGGAACCTGCACACCACACAGCCTCTGCCTGTTGGGCTCTTCTCGCCAGCAGAGAATTTCGTGGACCAGGTGCCTGGCCAGTTCCCATGGAGTAGGGAATAAACCATCCTCTCACAGAAGACCAAGGCAGGCCAGTGGCTCAGACACCCTCTGCCTACTCCCCTCTCAATTCTGGTCCTTCCAAGTGGTTGAATCAGCTTCCACCTCGGGCATGAAAGCCCTCTGCTCCTTTCCTGAAAATAACTCTAGTTCCTCGGTTTCCCCATTTTCCAGGAATCTCATCATCTTAGTTGTGAGAGCAATGCCTGGTTGGGATGCATGGGCTGCCCTCACTTTCTAGTCCAATGATACGCAGCCGCATGGCTTCCCCACCTTCCCCCTAAGCCATGCTTGCATAGGTGGTGGGAGGAAGGTGTTGAGAGTGCTGCTGGAGCTGGGGAGCAGTCGGGGCCTTGTGGTCAACCCATTTTAAATCAGATGTTCACATCGGCAGCCCTTGGTCCATTAGCATTCTCTTCTAGTCTTAGTTGGTCTATTTTCATGGCAGGTTCTACAATTTCCATTTTTTAAATTCTAGACATATTACAAGACAGAGTACAGTGGCCCCCGTGAATACCCACTGCCAGCTTCAATGATAACGAGTCACAGACTCTACTTCGCTCAGGACTCTGGAGGCAGCTCTATGTTGTCTTCTGATGTTTCAAGTACTGAGAAACCCAGTACCCTCTCAGTGCTGTCAGCATTTGTGCCTGTGTTGGAGCCCTTATAGACACCTGCTTAGTGATGGTGCCTTGAAACTCCATGACAAAACACCTAACTGGGTTTTGTTGCCCTGCTCTTGGTATCTGGAGGGTCTTTCATATTTGAACACTTGTATTTTTTTAGTTCTAAGAAATTTTCCTTGACTTTGTCCTTCCAACATTTTATTGACATTTTGTTTTGTTTTAGTTACCATCTCTACAAATTCCAAGAGCTTTTATTCTCTGTGTGTATATTTACCCTTTTCTTGTTGTATGAATCCAACATTTGTTCATCTTTTTAAGGATATTAATATAGATGTTTTTAAAAGTGTATTTCTGGTTCCTTGTTTTCTCTAAATTAATTTTTATCTTTATTTCTGTTTTATTTTTCCATCCAATTTCTGCTTATGCTTGACCCTTGTTTCTTGCTGATAACTGAGGTACAGAAAATCAGACTGGCTGTGTATATAGGTGGGGGCCTGGACTGTGCATGTCACATGTGGCCCGCACTAGGGGAAGGTCACCTGTCCTGGTTTCTGACTGTCCTTAAACAAGAACGACAAGGAGCCTTTTCAGTATCACCCACATGGAGCCCACGCCTCGTGTTAGCCTGTAGTGCTGCCTGGTCCCATGCCCGGAACACCTACAGTTATTTTCGCTTCTGATTAAACCTTTAGTTCCTGCAAGACCCAAAAGGAAAGGAGCCCCCCAAACTTCTTACGGTACAGGAAAGGGCCCTTCCTCCTGGGTTCTCTTCCCACCAGCATCCCATCTGTAGATGTGTTCTGTTCTCTTTTTGCTTTCCATGCACTTGTTGAAATATCTCACCAGCTGCTATCTTCTCCCATTCTCCTTGCTATTGTGAATAATACCTTTAAATTTTTCCAGAGTGTTGGGTAAAAGAGAAGATGAACCCATCTGGTCAATCTACCACATTAAATGGGACATATGCTTGCTTTCCTGAAATTCTTTTTCTGAGTTAGCTTTTTCTCCCCTTTAGATCTTGCGTCTGGTCATGTCTCCACTAATTCCTATAAGCCATCTACCTCCAAGAAATTTATTTTTAAATCCCCAACTTCTTCCCTGCTAAGGATCAGATTATAGTCCTCTCCAGCTTGATTTGGCCAATATTCTGAAAAAGGAAATGCTCTCCAGTATAGTCCAAAATGTTATTTGGTAGTCTGTGGTCAGTGGACTATTTTCCCAGAACATGACCATAGTGAAACATTCATCTTAGCCAGACACTTTGGTGTGTTGACCAAAAAAGGTTTCCTCAACCTCTTCTTCATGTGGATGTCTATAAATAGACTCCACCAGGAGGTTGTCCTCAGTCCTACTCTCTTGCCTTTGCACTCTCTGCTTGCTGGCTTCACCTTTCTTGAGAGATTTTATCTTGGATCTCAGTACGTATCCACCCTGCCACAGGGTGTTCCTGCCATGGCAATAAGATGTGAGAATGTGCAGGATCTTTGGCCTTGCAAGGAAGAACTGAATTTCTCATTAATGTAAAGAAAATGTTGTGATCTATATTAAATTATTCAGGTTTGAGCTTTTCAGAGATCTACTGAAGAAAGAAGAAAAGCAGGTGATGGGCACAGAAGGATGACTTCTCTATAATAAACGGTGTTTTTTGTGCAAAGTTTAAATTTTTTTCAAAGGAACAGGAAGAGTGCTAATAAATCCCTACTTTGTCTGTCTGCCCCATCTGTCCTTCCACAGGGACCTTGCCTCCCCATCTTCCTCAGGGAGGGCTAATTACAGACCATGCCTAGGTTCACAGTTTCCTAAAGTACAAGTACTTTACATTTTCCACAGCCCACAAAGACGTGATGACCCTTTCCTGCATTAGCTGGGCTCCTAATCTGCAGGAATGTAATGCACTGGTTCTGTTTTCTGTGAGCAGAAATTCAAAGCCTCGTGCTTTAAGTGCCAATAAAGCCTGCAGTGAGGGAACAGCCTAGACCCAGACATTGTGCAGTTAGAACAATGTGTCCCAGTCTAAGTACTGTGACAATAAACGGCAGTTACCTCTAGGCAAAACGTCTTCCAGACAGAAATGTGCACATTGACAGAAAGGTACAAATGAGAGAACAAGAGTTCTGGTCTCGAAGAATCTAAAATTAAATGTTACTTCCACTAGTTATTTTGGAATCTGTTTGAAACCTATTTGAAAGAATGTTTGACTGTTCTTACACAAATTTGTGGGTTGTGTATTCCTGTGATGCTTACACATCACTTTGTTTGGTCATAGCACTGTTAAAATGTAATTTGCATCACTGAAAACAGAAGAACTGAATGTTTTCCAGCAAGCGGCAAGAGTGGGAAGGAGCTATGTCAAGAGTACAGTGATGTTCCTGGCCCTCCCACTGTCAGGGTACAAGGAGTGGCTTTGCCCTCCTAGAAGCAGGGATGGACTTGAGCTAATCCACAAAGAAAGCCGATTTCTGCCTCCTAACGCTGATGTGCTCAACAATACCAGAAACCCAGTCTCAGTGAAACACACTTATAAGGAACATTTTGAAAAAAGCAATCCTCAAAGTAATTCAGTCACCAAGGAATTCCCTCTGACATGAATGTGTCAGTAGTGATACACATCACATTTTTAAATAAATATCTTATTTCTATGTCCAATGTATAATCAATTGCTAGATTGTTAGCAAGCCACTGAGGAAGGAAAAGAGCTTATTTTCCCAGTGGAATATAAAAAATGAACCATTATAGGTAAGAGAAAGAAAACAAAGTAGAGCTGTAGGTATTGTCAGAACCTGGAATTTCCCCCCGTATATGTGGGCAAAAGTCATTATTATAATAAAATTAATGCCTTTTCAACATCCAAGTTGTTTTTTCTTTTTAAAAACAGGTATGCATGTCCCATTGATAAGGGAATATTGAGTGTCTAACTTACACAAAATTAAACCCAACTGCGGTTTGCTTTACGTTGGGCCTTCTTAGGCAGGTTGGACTGAAGCCCAGCCATCACCACCCCCTGCAGCCTGGGATGGGGCTGTGTGGTGCAGTTGGTGAAGGCCAAGTCTCAGGACAAGGCGTAGCCTACCAACCCCAGCACCTTGTGGGTGGAAACTTCAGGCCAGGACCTACCTCCACATCTTGCAGCCTGCCAGGAGAAAATGAGTACAGCCCCAATCTCATAAGATTCTTACGAAGTTTTGTTGAGTCCATATGGGAGAAATCACTTTGGAAGGTATTATTAATTATTATTATTATTTAATGGGAATGTCTTAGTTACTTTTGTTGCTGAGACAAAATACCTGAAGCCCAAAATTAAGAGAGAAAGTTTATTTAGCTTACACTTTGTAGAGGTTTCAGTACAAAATCAGCTGGCTCCATGGCAAGGTGGCACATGGCAGAGAGGCAACTGGTCATGGTGGTGGAAGATGCCAAAAGCAACAAGAGAGGAGGGGAGAACAAGCCTCTTTCTTTCCCTTATATTGTATGCAAGGCTACCTCCCTAGGGCGGCTGTAGCATTCACACCTCCTACCTTTCTTTTCTTTTTTGGTAACAGGAATCAAACTCAGGACCTTGTACTTGCCAGGCAAGTGCTGTGCTGCTGAGCTATATCCCCAGCTCCACACTCACACCTTTAATCCCAGCACTAGACCATGAATCAATCAGAAATTCTAGTTTCAGCTGCCTCTGAAAAGTCTGTCCCCCATGACTACATGAGGCTTTGGGGGGCCATCCAGACACAAACCATAACAGGGAAATATTAACTTACATAAGTTATAATCATGATTGATGTGTTTTCTGTTAGAAATGCCAGGTGACTAAGGCTCGCTTCTATTTCCAAGGTAGCTATTTCTCCTATGGATGAGTCATGAGCAAGTGCAGTAGTATCAGAAATCCTCTTCTGTCATTTGATGTGGATAACAGCATTTGCTCTTAGGTGATCTTACATTGGTTTTATGGGCAGGGGTCTTGCAAAGGTGCATTTATAGATCAGGGTGACTGGGTTTTTTTTGCTGTTATTGTTGTTGTTTTTTCAAGAAAAGCCCGTGGTACCATCAACAGCTGAATGCTGTTTCTGTTGGGGCAGAAATTCTTTTCCTTTTACAGAAGTTTGAGACACCAAATGAGAGACATTAAAAAGTTATAAAGTAGATTTAATGGTGAGTACATTCCAACATTCTCTATTAATTGGGTAGCTTCAAATAGTTAAGAGCTACATCCATTGCAGGCAACAACGTGGGAGAGGATGGAAGAGAAAGAGGAGGGACCAGGAAGACATATCTATTCATGGGAGGAGTCCTTGAAAAGGGTGTCCAGCCTGACTGAAGCATTCAGTCTTCTCTTTGCTTTAGCAAGTTTCACCCTATCTATTAGGTGATGCACTACTAGCAAATTATGGGTGATCAAAGGGACCGGAGCCTTCAGGGACACATTAAGGCAATACTTACTGGGGACTGTCTCTCAGCCATGTACTTCTCTTAGTGTATCTCCTCTACCTTACTTTTACCACTGGTGGCTCTTGTCCCCTGTATCGCAGACAATGAAGAGGCAGTACTAAGAGGCAAGTAACTTGCCCAGTATGTGTGGTCTGATTTTTGTGTTACCTAAAATACATATGTGGAAATCCTTGGAGTCAAGATGATGATATCACAAAGGGACCCTTTGAAAGATGAGTGGGCCATAAGGATAGAGCCCTCATGAATAGATTAGTGCCTTTACAAAAGAGGTCTTGGAGAAAGCTGTCACCCGTTCCACCATGTGAGGACATATGGAAAAGGTGACATTTGTGAACCAGAAAACAGGTCCTCAACCATACTCAAATTTACTCTTATCATGGGCTTTGCCTCCAGAGCTGTGAGAAATAAAGCTGTGTTGCTGATAAGCCACCCGGGCTGTGGCATTTTGTTACAGCTGCTTCAGTAGACTTAGGCGCATTGTAAGTGGACCATGAGAGGCCACTGCCCTAGGCTTGGCCACCCCTTCCCGGTTCCTCACTGTCTGGCCCCTGCCTCCACCATGCACTGATGAGGCCTTAGCTTCTGTCTCTATATGCCTTCCATTTTCCCTGGAAGCTGCGAGCTCCTCTGCTGGACCTGCCAAAAGGGATCTGGCCAGACACAGGCACATATTTAGAGACAGTGGAATCCTAGGCAGATGACATTGCTACAAGAAGAATCCTAAGGATCCTGTAACTAAGCACAAACTCAACTCCTTGCCTCCATGCCCACATTCTTTCCTCTGCAGGCTAGAAGGATGTCCCCCTCCTATGGCCTCGCTTGCTCATCGGCAGACATGTCCTGAGTGCCTGTTGTGAGCCAGACCCTGGAGAAACTGCTCATCCTCAAGGGCCACACAGACATGTCAGACACAATCAATAAAAGAGTGACAGTACCCTGTGGGAAATACAGTCTCTCTGCAGTCACTCAACAACTGCTGGTTAAAGCTGCTTCATATGTCATCCCTGTTCCAAGCACAAGAGATGAAATAATTTGCAAAACAAAGTGCCTGCCCTTGTGGAAACTGTTCCTACCAGTGACTAGATATCTCGTGCAGGATGTGCACTTGATACATCTATGTGGACCAAGCAACGGGAGTTAGTAATATGTTCCTCTTATGTACACTTTAATTTACTGGAGGCTTCCATCTATTAGCTTTTATACTTGCGATCTCACCTCATTCTCAGCAAAGTTGGTTCTACATGGCCTCATGGGTCCAGAGACTCTCATTCTCCTCTGCACCTCATCCCCAGGGTGGACACATAGCCTAGGATGGACCTCCCCTTCTCCACAGTAAAAGCAGTTACCTAAGCCACACTACTCAAAGACTCTGCTGGAATATCCTTAGGGGTATAGGAAAACACTCTTCTTTGCTCTGGTTTATAGGCTGTAAGGTGCTTCAGAAGACAGATCCCCAACCTGTGCCCTGTGTCCCCGGCCACAACCCAGCAAAAGCAGCTAATAAATTCCCTCTTTGTGCTTAAACAACTTGAACTGTCACTTGCAACCCCCAATTTCTATCAAATACAGATCATAGGCAGAGTCCAGATTGGTGTTTTTTTCTTGTAGCCCTGCTAACATAACCTACATACACTCTCCTCTGCTGGGAATCCTGCTTGTAAATAACAGATTTACTCTTATTGCGAATCCAGCATCAGAAATAATTCTCAAGGTCCACCTTGGGGACAGCTGTTGGGATTGTGCTAGTAAAGTGATATGCTGTTGCTCACCTTCTGCCATTTTCTTCTTTGGTAGAGGAATCTTTTTTTTATTTTATTTTAAAGAATAAAAGAAGGATAACATAATAATAGGGGGGACAGCAAATTACAGACAAAATGGTAGGAAATCATCAATGGTTATTGTTTTACATATTGTTATCTACAAAATAGTTTCTCAGGAAAACAAATAGACAAATAATAGTGAGTTAGAGACAAAAGAGGTAGGAGATTATCAAGAGTTGTTGTACTATACTTTGGTATCTTCAAAGTGGCTTCCAAAGAAAAT
>NW_004955402.1:60004827-60011293 GCF_000276665.1 Chinchilla lanigera | reverse complement strand
CAGCTCCCTGTCCGCCGGAAGCCCTCCTTCCAGGGAACGACGAGGCCAGGAGTGAGTTGCCGGTCCAAAGACCGGTGCTCCCCACCTGAGGCTCCCCGTGCGCTAGGGGCCCACCCTCTGGGAGCCCTGGTAGAGGAATCTTGATTTTGATAAGGCATTGGACACTCAATGCAATAGCGCTGATTATCATAAGTCATTCCTGGAAATTCCACTCCCCTTGCTATAGATTGCTTAGACATTGGTCATCTATATGCTGTGGACCACAATTTCTGAAAGTTGGTTGTTAGTACTGCAAGAAGTGACAAGAGGACTTTGTATAGTTGAAGAGTGATTGGAAAAGAGCTGAGGAGTGGCCTGAACTCTTACCTGCTGTGGCAGGATAGGAACAGCTCTCAGAACAGGTCCAGAGGTGAGGGAGGGGTGAAAAGTATATAACTGTTGTCTGTGTGTGCCAGAGGGAGTCCTATCCATCCCATGGGGGGAGGTGCTCCCCAGACAGACATCTGTACAACCCCTTAATAAATATAAATGCATTTAATCTCCCTAACAACTTATTATGGTTTAGATCTAGAATGTCCCCCAAAGATTTATGGTCCAGAGGTTGAGCCTTTAGAAGGTGACTGGATCATGGGAACATTATGCTTATCAATGAATTAATGCACAGAAGAGTTCAGAGTTGAATGTGCTATTAGGAGGTAGTGTGTGGTCAGAAGAGGCAGGTCACTGGGGGCATGACCTGGGAAGTGTCTCTCCCTTCCTGACTTCTACCTTTACCCTCTGCTTCCCAGTCACTATACTGTGAGAATCTTTACTCAATCAGTCTTTTCCATCTCCATTATGCTCTTCCTGCCTTGAACCTCACTAATTATGGACTCAACCTGTAAAAACCAGGAGTCACAGATGACATAATACTCTACACAGAAGATCCCAAAAACGACACTGAAAGGACTTCTAGATTTAATAACCAAATTTATTATACAGCTGGATACTAAGTCAATACTGAAAAATCAGTGGCATTACTGCACACAAACAACAAACTCACTGAGGAAGAAATTAGGGAAACAATGCTTTTCATAATAACATTAAAAAATGAAATACTTATGAATCAATCTAATGAAGGAAGTAAAAGATATATACATTGAAAATTACAGTACTTTGAAATAGGAGATCAAAGAGGATATCAGAAAATGGAAAGATATCCTTTGTTGTTGGGGAGGAAGAACCAACATGGTGAAAATGACCATACTTCCAAAATGGTTATATTTGCTCTATACGACATACCATCAAAATACCAATAGCATACCTCACAGAATTAGAGAAAACATCCTGAAGTTTCATTTGGAACCAGAAGAGACCTAGACTAGCAAAAGCAACTCTTAGGTAACAAAGACAAGGCAGGGGGCATCACATTTCCTGACTTGAAATTACAGTACAAAACTACTGTGATAAAAACAGCATGAGACTGGCAGAAAACAGACCTTAGGATCAATGGAACAGATTAGAAGATGCAGAAAGAACTCCAGACACTGTCAGCCACCTTATCTTCAACAAAGAGGCCAAACACCCTCTCTAGAAAAAAGATAGCCTCTTTCATAAAGGATGCTGGGAAAACTGGCTTTCCACATGCCAAAGACAAAAATTAGAACCATGTCTCTCACCATGCACTAAACTAAAATCAAAATGGATCAAAGATGGAACTATCAAAATAGAAACACTAAATCTGCTGGAAGAGAGAATAGCTAGAAGCCTTGAAGTCATAAATGTAGGCAAAGATTTCATGAACAAAACCCTGATTGCATGGGAAATATTACAAACAATCAACAACTGAGATCTCATCCTATTAAAAAGCTTTTGCACAGCAAAAGAAATTACCAATAGAGTGAAAAGACAACTCACAGAGTGGGAAAAATTTTAGCCAGTTGCCCCTTGACAAAGGACTAATATCTAAAACATACAATGATTTTTAAAAGAGCAGCATCCTCCAATTTAAAGACTGAATGCAAAAATGGGCACCTGAGATGAATATACTCTTCTCAGGTGAAGAAGAACAAATGGCAAATAAATATATGAAAAAAAGAATTCAACATCATGGTCCTTCAAGAGATGCAAATTAAAACAACACTGAGATTCCATCTCACTCCACAAAGAATGGCTATACCAGGAAAGAAACTAATAACAAATGCTGGTGGGGCTGTGGGGGAAAAGAAACCCTTCTCCACTGTTGATGAGAATGTAGATTCTTGCACCTTCTGTGGAAAATAGCTTGGAGATTCCTCAAAAAACTAAAAGTAAAGGTTCCATTTGACCCAGCTATTCCCTTTCTTGGCATCTTCTGCAAAGAATTAAAAGCATCACATCACAGTGGTGTATGTACACCCGTATTTATAGCAGTATAGTTTGTAACAGGTAAATGTTGGAAACAGCCCAAATGACCATCAATCAATGAATGGATAAAGATGTGTTTTTTTTATACAATGGAGCACTACTCTGCCATAAAGGACAAATTTGAGACATTTATAGATAACTGGATGGATCTTGAGACCATACTCTTATGTGAAATAAACTGAACACACATGTGAAAATATCACATTATTTCTCTGATGTGAGAAACCAAAAGTGTAAATAAGGACCAGAATGTACACTAGATGATATGAAATAGGAAAAAAAACCCGCTCAATTGGGCAGGGAAATAGGGAGGGGGAGAGGGAAAGGAAGGAAGGGAAAAGAGAAAACAGGAAGAAATGGAAACATGGCTTTTGCAAATGAGGAGGAGAAGAAGGATTGAAGTGAGGATAAAGGAATGGAAAAAAATTAAGAGTGGAGATAAGTCATGCACAAGTACAAAGTCCCTATGAAAGTGATCATTATGTATACTTAAAATGTACCAATAAACATTCCAAGTGTGGATAAAGATTTTGACATAGAAATAAATGAAGCATTTAGAACTGCAAACATTCTTGACCAAAATAAAACTACACCAAAACATATAATAATCAAGATTCCAGACATTCAGCACAAGAAAAAAATACTAAAAGCTGTTAGAGAAAAGAAACAGATCACCTATAAAGAAAAGCCCATAACAATCACGGTAGACTTCTCAATACAGACCCTCAAGTCAAAAAGAGCTTGGAGTGAAGTATTTCAAGTCCTGAAAGAAAACATCTTGCAGCCCAGATTGAGGTACCCTGCAAAACTATCTTTCAAAATTAATGGAGAAATAAGATACTTCCATGACAAAGAACAACTGAAGAGGTTTATGAACACCAAACCAATGCTACAAAGAGTACCAAAAGTTATTCTAGACAGAGATAAAACTGACCACAATTCCAAGAACAGCAACTCAAAGAAACCACCAGCAGGCAAGTAATTAAACAGAGGGGGAAAGCAGGGAACCAACAGCAGGAAAATACCATGACCAAGATAAGCCAATACATGTCAGTTATAACCATCAAAGTAAGTGGCCTCAATCCACCAATCAACAGAAACAGACTGGTAGAACAGAGCAAGAAACAAGGTCCAACAATATGCTGTATATAAGAAACACATTTAATGCAAAAAAGAAATACATAAACTAAAAATCAAAGGATAGAAAACAATCTTCCATGCAACAGGAACACAGAAAAAAGCGGGAGTAGCTATTCTTTTTGCAGACAATGTCAACTTCAAACCAAGAATGATTAAAAGGGATAAAGAAGGTTACTACATACTTCTTAGGGGGAAATTCAAGAGGAAGAGATAATAATCATAAATATATATACACCAAATACAGGAGCGCCCAACTATATAAGACAATTATTATTAGACATGAAAATCAAATAAGCAATAACACAATTCTAACAAGAGACTTCAATATGCCATTGTCACAAAGAGATTGATCAACTAGACACAAAGATCAGCAAAGAAATAACAACATTGAACCAAACCTGTGAACAAATGGACTTAGCAGATGTTTTCAGAGTGTTCCACCCAACATCATCAGACTACACGTTCTTCTCAGCTGCACATGGAACATTCTCTAAAATAGACCATATACTAGCCCACAGAACATGTTTAAGTAAATGCAAAGGGATTGAAATGGATTTATCCCACGCATAATATCTGACCATAGTGCAATGAAATTAGAAATTAATGGCAAAAGAAACCACAAAACTCCATAAACATATAGAAATTAAATAACACCCTCCTAAACAACCAATGGGTCACAGATGAAATAAAGGAAGAAATTAAACAACATCTACAACTAAATGAGAACTGTAGATACAACATACAGGAACTTATGGGATGCAATGAAAGTAATCCTAAGAGGAAAATTTATAGCAGTGATTTCTCACATCAGGAAAACAAAGCAAGCACAAATAAACAATCTATTGTTGCACCTCAAGCTTCTACAAAAAGAAGAGCAAGACAAACTCAAAGCCCATAGAAGGGAGGAAATTATAAAGATCAGAGCAGAAATTAACACAATGGAAACCAAGAAGACAATACAAAGAATAAACCACACAGTTAGTTCTTTGAGAAAATAAATAAAATTGATAAACCCTTAGCCAACCTTATAAAAAAAAGGAAAGAAAAGACTCAAATTCATGCATTGAGGAATGATATGGGTGAGGTCACTACAGATCTTGTGGAAATTCAGAAGATCATCAATACCTACTTCAAAAATCTTTACTCTCATAGGATGGAAAACACAGAAGAAATGGACAGATTCCTAGATACATATGAATTACCAAAGCTTAATCAAAAAGATATAAAATTCTGAATAACTCTATATCAGTCAGTGAGATTGAAAATGTAATAAAAAACTTACCAACAAAGAAAAGTTCACATCTTGATGGGTTCACTGCTGAATCCTACAAGAAATTTAGAGATCTAAATTTCGAGATCTAAAAATCACTTGTCAAACTCTTTAATGAAATTGAAAGCGGAGCAATACTCCCTAACTCTTTTCTGGAGAGAAGTATTATCCGGATAACAAAACCAGAGGAAGATACAACCAAAAAGGAGAACTACAGGCCAATCTTCCCTAATGAACATAGATGCAAAAATCCTCAATAAGATAACTAGCAAACAGAATTCAACAAATCATTAAGAAGATTATACACCATGAACAGGTGGGATTTATCCCAGAAATGCAACATATACAAATCAATAAATGCAATACACCATATCAACAGAGCCAGAGACAAAAATCACATAATCATCTCAATAGATACAGAAAAAAACTTTTGATAAAGTCCAGCAATCATTCATGATAAAAACCCTACAGAAAACTGGAGTAGACAGATGGTCTTTATCTCAGTCTGATCAAAGCCATCTATGACATACCAATGACCAATATTATAATAAATGGACAAAAACTGAAAACTTTCACTCTAAAATTAGGAAGAAGACATGGATGTCCACTATCACCACTCCTTTTCAACATAGTTCTGGCAACACTAGCCAGAGCAATCAGACAAAGGAGAGAAATAAAATGAATTAGGATAGGGAAGGAAAAAGTGAAAGTATCGCTATTTGCAGATGACATGATACTCTATATAGAATACCCCCAAAACACCCAAAGACTCCTAGAGTAAATAATGAAATTCAGTTGTGTGGCTGAATACAAAATTAATGCCCAAAAATCAATAGTATTCTTGTACACAAACAACAAACTTACTGAGAGAGAAATTAGGGAAACCTCACTTGTCACAATAGCATCCAAAAAATGAAATACTTAGGAATCAGTCTAACAAAGGAAGTAAAAGGTCTATACAGTGAAAATCACAGTACTCTGAAAAAGGAAATTGAAGGGGATTTCAGAAAACGGAAAGATATCCCTTGCTCATAGATAGGAAGAACCAACACAATGAAAATAGCCATACTTCCAATATTGTTGCACAGATTTAATGCAATCCCAATCAAAATACCATTAGCATACCTCACAGAAGTAAAGAAAAGACTCTGAAAACTCATCTGCAACCATAAGAGACCTAGAATAGTAAAGGCAATCCTGGGCAGCAATGACAAATCAGGAGGCATCACAATGCCTGACTTGAAATTACACTACAAAGCTACTGTGATAAAATGAGCATGGTACTGGCAAAAAAATAGACCTGAAGACCAGAGGAAAAGATTAGAAGATGCAGTCACAACTACAAACACACTAGGCCACTTTATCTTTGACAAAGGAGCCAAACATATTCACTGGAAAAAAGATAGCCTCTTTAATACATGGTGCTGAAAAAACTGGCTCTCTACATGCCAAAGACTAAAGCTAGACCCATGTCTATCACCAACATCAAAATGGATCTAAGATTTAAATACTAAAGCAGAAACACTAAACCTACTGGAAGAGAATGTATGTCAAAATCTTGAAGACATAGGGGTAGGCACATTCTTCATGAACAAAATCCAAACTGCATAGAAACACTTCCAAGCATCAACAGCTGGGGGTCTCAGGCTTTTATTTTATTTATTTATTTTT
>NW_004955402.1:59931822-60004655 GCF_000276665.1 Chinchilla lanigera | reverse complement strand
TATAGATCTTATAAAGAACTGAAAAAGCTCAGACCCCCCAAGTTCAAAAGACCCAATCCAAAAATGGACATCTGAGATGAATATGCACTCCTCAGATGAAGAAATACAAATGGCAAATAAATATGTGAAAAAATATTCAACATCATTGGTCATGTGAGAGATGCAAATTAAAACAACACTGAGAGTTCATCTCACTCCAGTAAGAATGGCTACCATCAAGAAATCAACCAACACCAAATGCTGGAGGGGCTGTAGGGAGAAAGGAACTCTACTCCACTGTTGGTGGCAACATAGTCTGGTGCAACCACTTTGGAAATAAATCTGCAGATTCCTCAAAAAATTAGAATTAGAGGTCCCATTTAACCCAGCCATTCCACTTTGGGTTATTTTCCCAGAAGAATTAAAAGTATCACCCCACTGTGCATGCCTGTTTACAGCAGCACAATTTACCATAGCAAAATTTTGGAAAGAACCCAAATGCCTATCAACTGAGGAGTGGATAGGAAAAATGTGGTATTTTTATACATGGAATATTACTTAGCTACAAAGAAAGATAAACTCAAGGCTTTTATAGGTAAATGGATGCAACTAGAGACCACACTCATAAGTGAAATAGATAAGACCCACATGTGTAAACACCATATTGTCTCCCTAGTTTAAGAACCTGAAAGAGTAAATAAAATCCGATAGGTACAATAGATATTGTGAAAGGGAAAGAATCTGCTTAATAGGAAAGAACAGTGGGGATGAGGGAAAGAAGAAAGAGAGAAGGAAGAAAAAAAATAATATATATATATGCACACACACGGTAGCTAAAATAATTGCACTACTAATTTCTATTGTTTTATTGAAAGGAACAGTTAATGTTTGATCAATATTGCACACCTATATCTGGTCATATGTGTAACTACTTTGAAGATAACAACAAGTAATACAACAACCATTGTTTATTTCCTGTCATTTTGTTTTGAAATTCTGTATCATTTTTACAGTTTTTGTGTTGTTTTGTTTTTGTCTTTATTTTTGTTATTTTGTTTTTGTTCTTTTCTCTTTAAAATAAAAAAGTACCAATAAACTTAATTTAAAAAAAAAGAAACTAGGAGCTAAAAATAAAACTGTCCTCCTCTAAATTTGGGTGTCAGGTATTTCATTCCAGCAACAAGAAACACACAGCCCAGTAAGGTACATGCTATTACCACCATTTTACTGATAAGAAAATTTAGACACATACAGTACACTCCGAGCAGGTTACCCAAGGTTACATATCTATTATGAGGCAGTGCCTGCCCTCCAACTCCTATGTCAGAACTCCAGAGTTGCTGCCCTATGACACTCAAGCTCTCATTAAATGGAACAAATGCAAGCAAGCTATCTGGGTCATGTTGTTACCATCGTAAATTCATTGAGGGATTCTCCATCAAGCATGACTTGTATACCAACGTACTTCACACTGTTTTGTATCACAGGATTTGATAGCTTTTTGAAATAATCACGCCAAGAATAGCAATCATCACTTAGTAGATAACATATGTTATATTAAAAGCTTTCTCTACCTCATTTAATCTGCCCAACAAAGACACAAGAGTCACTTCTTTCACAGATAGGGAACTGCGGTTAAGAGAATAAATACCCACACTTAATCAGGAAAAGACTTAAGCCTGCCTCTCTCTGATCTGCTGCTTGGCCCTGGACCATCACAGCATATGGCCTCCTGACAGGCTTCCTCTTTCCAAGCAGTGAGCTGAACTAATGGAGTTAGCCTGGACAAGAGAGAAGTCCCTGAGGCCCTGCGGCAGTGGCTGACCCTCTCTTGCATTCCAACCTTTCCCCTTGATCTTTCCATTATTGTGGGCTTAGTCATCAATATTTATAAAATATAGTGCAAATATCCTTTACCTTGCTTCCTGGAAAACATTGAAATCAAAATTAGTATTGCCATCTAGTACACTAAACAGGCAGTCACCATCTCTTTAATATTGGGACAGTGTTAAGGAGGTCTGCGGATTTGGGAGACGATATAGTTGTTACCAGGCAGCCAGTGTATCCTTCCTGATGGATTGTGGGTCTGGGAGAGCACAAGTGTTTTGTAACTATGGAAACAAACTGAGTTTGAGAAATCAGAAAGTAACCCTGTAGCATCCAGATTATCCTTTAAAGATGGCAAAGGAAATAGAAACTAAAATCACCCAAAGCATGAGAGCCGGTTCTAAAATACTTGGACCTTAGTCAACTATTCTTAAAGCCTCTCTGAGTGCTCAGCAGGACAGTCAGGTCCTGTATCCCTCAGGAGATGGGGAGGGCTTGCACCCACCCACAGAGGGGTGAGACACAAGTCCCTCAGGAAGAAGGGCAGTGAGGGGGGTCCTCCTATTCCCCCAGCCCTCTCTCACACTCCCTATTTCTTTCCAGGACTGCGCCATTTGAAGACTCCACGGGAAAGAATCTCCACAGCTATCCACACCATTGTCCTCCCCACCATGGTGAAGGTGGCCACACTAACGGGATTTTTAAGCCCTTAAGTGCTTTGTAGAGCTGGATGAAGCCAAGGAAAAGGAACATTTTGTTCCCTCTCACACTGACATCTGCCAGGTGTTCTCGGGTTCCTACTGAGAGGCGTGTTTCCAGTTACTGTCCAACAGTTTCTGTTATCCCTTCCAGCTGCTGTGTGTCAGAGGGAAATGGGGATGGGGCCACATCTACCTTGTGACCGTTTCCAAGAGCAACTGGGAAAGAGCACATTGTGGACCTGCTGGCACAAACTTCATGCAAGGGGCCCCGAGCCTGGCTGCTGCACTTGAATTTGGGTGTATAGAAAGATGGAGTGTGTCATTTTACCCTCTGCATCTTTACCAGCTGCCCCAGCCATACATGATAGAGGTAAGGATGCTGACGCAACAGGCTGTTCTTCAGAGAAGCATGTCAATTCATGACATGGAAAAATTAACTTGGGCCGGCAGTCCCCAGAACCACAACATGTGAGATGAGAGGCCCTGATGCTGTGTGAGGAGATCTCTGCAAAGGTAAGAGGGAAGCAGAGATTTGGGAACTAAGGGGCACACCCACATTTCCTCCTGGACCTGCCTGGCCCGCAGGCTCTCCTCATGGGTGGCGACCATGCTGACCTGGGGCTTCTCCTGGGGACATGGCGTGGGCTGTGTCTGCAGAGCCGCACAGCAGGGAAATCACCCATAATGTGGCAATTACTGTTCATCTGTTGCTATGGTGTTTCTGTAGCCTGTTTGGATCCATGAATGTCTTGATTATTCTCAATGCCCATTTATAGAACATTCCGTTCATCACACAGTGCTTCGAAAGCTTCTCCAGAGGATGCCCCTCGTGACAGATGCAAGTTAGTAGTGGCGTTGCCACCTTACAAATGAGCTCGTGGAGGCGGGGTGTTGTTTTAATAACTAAAAGCAAGGAAGATGAAAGAAAAGAATTGGACAAATGATATCATCATTCTGAATCTTGTGCATGTTTTTTGAGACATTTTCTTTTGTGTTGATGAGCAACATTAATGTTCATTGGCTTATTTTTAGTGGATTTCTAACGGCGCACCTTGATTTTTTCCATTGTCTGTGGAGTGCTATTGTAAGCACTTCTTTCTCCCAAGCAAGGGATCAATTAAGATTGTTCATACTTCCTGTTACATAGAAAATAACCAACCTGCAAAAGGGAGCCTGGTGATTGGTTCTAATATGAAGAGCACTGCTTTGAGGGCAAAATATCTGTATTTCAGTTCCAAATAATTACTCTATCATCTTACCACTTACCGCAGAGGAGCCTTCACTTGTTAGACAGTGTGCCTTGGGGAGTAGGTAAAATTCCTAAACTAGGGTCAGTGGCAAACATGCAGGTTTGTGTCCAAAGTCGAATTTGATGTGTTCTAGCTGGGACTGCCTTGGGCTTTTTTCCAAAAGTGCTTCCCAGCACCATGCTCCTTCAATTCACTTCCTATTAGTGGACATCTGTTAAGTCCTAGTCCTTCCATTCACATGTTAGGGCTTTTGACTATCCAGGGGTCAGGCCTTGAGTAGGTACCTATTATGGTTTACAGCTATGTTTTCCCATCTGGGATTATAGGCAAGACCTTGGAAAGGTGACTGGCTTCTAGGGACAGTGTAGCTGGCTTGCTGTTAGGAGGTGGGGGTCTCATCGGAAGTGGGCATGACCCGGAAGGCTATAGGGTTATTGCTCCCTTCCGGGCTCCTCATTTTACTCTCTCTACTTCCCTCCACCCTGGTATGAGCAGTTTTTCCTCCACTGTGCCTCTCTACCATGCCACCTTGCCTTAAAGCCAGCGAACTGTGGACTGAAACCTTTATAAACTTCGAGCCAAAATAAACCTCTCCTCCCTTAGTTTGTTGGTGTCAGGTATTTTGTCCCAGCAATGAAGAAAGTGACAAAGACAGTACTGCACAGAGCAGAACTGCAAGACAGTCTGTACACAGAGCAAGCCAGGATGGCAGGTGGTGAAGGTCTGACTCCAAGTCCTCAAAAGACACTTCATATCAGAAAGGTTTTGTATGGGATATCCTGGGAGAATAGGATATTGTTGTTCTTGTCTAGCAGAAAGATTCAGATGTCTCCAAGCTCCACATGTAGTTATGATATTGGTTCTGACTGCAGGCTGAGTTATCTGCAGGTTGAAAACATGGCTACATCCAAAGCGCTAGTATTTGTTGAGTCTTGGGATCTACTTCAGTGTCCTGCTGAGTCAAGGCTGAGACCTCAGGAACATTCTTCTCTTTCTTTTCTTTCTCTTCCTCCTGCAGATGGATGGAAGTATGTCTCCCAAGGTCCCCTGAATCTGCTTCAATAAATGCAGGACTTAGCTTGCTGTCTGGTGGAGCTACTTGCTAGGAATAACAGATACCTCCTGGCACACATGCTTGTTCTGGGGTACTTGCTGTCCGGGCATAGGTAGTCCTCACTGGTGGTCTTCGCCACAGTAATAGTGAGCACATCACCCATTTTGGTGAGTCCCTTGCTTAGCAAAACATCTTATCTTCTTCCTTTGCTCCTCTATGAATAGATCAACACTAAACTCCTTTTTGCTATGTCTTAGGAGGGCAACCAGCCAGACTTTCCTTGGACAGCTAGCATTCCCCCAGCCAGGTGGGTCCTCTCATGACCTGGGACCCCTGCTCCAGAGTGTTGTGATTCCTTTCTGTGGACTCCATAGGCTGGTGAGTAACATCATACTGGTCAGCATTCTTCATGTAGCCAGACAACCACCCTGGGCTGTCTGAATTAGAAGAGAGTCATTGAAAGGCTATTAAATGAGATGAAGGTCACAGAATGCGGACTCAAAAGGCAGCAAGGAACTCCAGAAATGTCAGAAGGTCAAGGAACAGACAAGATCCTGACTCTCACTTTGCATGAAGTCTGGCCAGGACTTCAGCACTGGAGCGCAATATAACCACTGTGAATGGATTCAAAACATCACTTCAAAGCAGTCAGTGAATTCAAGGTCTGTGTGGGAGAATTCAGCAGATCAAGTGTAGGCCCAGTGCCTAAGTCCAGACCACCAAGGGACAGGGAGAGATAGGCTGTGCTTGCATCTCAGCTTTGGTAGGGAAGACAGCCTTGCATCCACTAACACTGCACACCATGGGAATTCTGCCAAAATACAGGGGGTTGATAAAACCCCATGGAAATCTATTCTTTTGACTCCTGTAGATTTACATACACGCTTTTTCCCCTAATGTTTGTTTTTACCAATAAAAACAAACTCATCAGTTTAATGCAATGCCACCCTCCTCATTCAAACAGAAATGGTACTCCACGCACCGGCAGGCAATGGCCAGCAGCTTCAACCATTACTGCCGCATCCACCTTCAGTCCTGGATTTCCACATGCCTTCGAGCTCCACTGCATACATTCCTGCTATTCTGAAACCTATGGTTGGAGTTGTAGTAAATAGTACACAAACTATTTATATAATACTGAGGGAGAAGAAAGAAGGAAGGCAAAGGGAAATTAATTCACCAGTACTCACATGATGAGGCAAGGAAGGAAACATCAGTAGAGGCTGCAGTCTGGATTTTTGTAGCTGAGCATGGGGCCAAAGCTGGTTGCAAGACAACCTGTTTATTTTGCTTTCAGCCACGTTGTCAAATGATCTGAGCCCCTTGTACACAAGAGCTTCTCAAATATTAGTTCTTGAGAAATCTGAGAGCCTGTTGGTTTTGTCTGTGGACAATTGTATTAGGGTTCCCCAGAGAAAGAGCACTAATAGGATGTGATGCGATGTGTGTGTACATAGGTAAGTAAGTAGGTAGGCAGGTAGATTAATTTCAAGGAACTGGCCCATACAGTTATGGAGATTGGCAAGACCAAAATTTGCAGGGTGGGCTGGCAAGTTGGAAAATCAGGGAGGAGTCAGTGTTGTCATTCAGGTCTGAAGCAGCCTGTTACAGAATTCTCTCTCTGCTCTCTCTCTTCCTCTGTGTGTATACATATACTTTATACATTTATATAGAAATATACTTATGTATAGAAAACTCTGGTTATCAGATAATCTTTTATATTTTTATGTGTTTACATATATTGAGAGTCTCATTTTCTAGTCATTAAATAAACTATTGGCTACTAGATGAACCAGTATAGATCATTTCCCAGGCTAAATTTCTCCTAGGCTCAGAGGATAATACTATGTGCTTCCCAAAGTTCTGCCAGTGGGGGGACTTTTTCTTCTTAGTTATCCCTGAATTCTTCTAGGTCCCTAGTAGACTAACTAGGAGGGGCTTAGTTAACACCATGGAGGGGCCATCTATCTACTTCTAGAATAAAAACATATGTAAACTTGAATTGTTTCCTTCCTAGGCCAGCAGGTGATAAAGAAGAAAAGTCTCCATGCACCTTAGGTATTGAAGTAATGGCTACAGCATGGGAAGCATACAACATACATACTGATGAAGAGCTACTGGCCACATCTAGTTTCATGACTAAGTAGGTCAGATTGCTCACAGCTCATTAGAGGCAGCTTTGACATATGGTCACTTGCTACCCCATCTCTGCCACAGTCAGAGCAAGCCAAGAGTTTTCTTTTTTTAAAATTTCCTTATAGGCTGAAATGTAGTAAAAAGCTCAGCATGTCTTGGGGAATGCTAGTAATGAGATTCTATTCTATTCCTGCTAGTTGAAAATCAACTATTGCTTCTGGTGTTTATTTCTTGCCAGAGAAAAAGTCTTTCTTCAGTCAATAGCTGTACACTGAGAAGACCAGATCTGGAGATCTCCTGGGTGACTGCATGGTGTTTTGTGGGCATTTCCCGGGGTCAATTTTTATTAGCCAAACCAGGAAAGTCAACAGGGAGGTGGTGATCACAAGGAAGGCACTCTTCACCTCTCTTTTGGTATTCTTGTGCTGTGAATCCCCAGGGAAATAGGGTCATGTTTAATTTATCACTTGGAAATGGAGAAGGAGCCCCAGATTTCCCTCTCATTCTGCCTTTTGTCTGTGGGTCTTAGACCAATGTGAGGATCCTGACAGAACCTCAAATATTTCAATTTCAATTTAGGAACCAAGGAAGTAACGCTCTCTCATTTTCAGAGCCTACCCCTGAAAACTATAAGGTGGATCTGGCTCAACATTATTTACCATCTGACCTAAATAAGCCCCTTTTGGGATTTGTGAACTGCAAAAGCCCTAGAATTAAATGTTATCTCAGAGCTCAAACCTAATACTGAATTGTTCCAGGAGAATTGGGAAGTCCCTTTTCCTGTCCAGTTTCAATGGGGAAGTCCAGAAAGAGGAGAAGGCGTTGTTTGTGCCAGGAATATATGCAAAGGAGCACAGTTTTCTCTTTACTCAAGCCGCTTAGGCCTGTGTCATCACCAGCAATTTGTGAGGGGCTATGTCTCGGCCCTATAAAACAAACTAGACTATCTTGGGCTTCCTGTCTACTTTCACAGAGAAGAAGGAATTCTGTTTAAAACACACAGTCCGAGTGCTCATCCTGCAGGCCTCTCCTGCTGATCTCAGTTCTGCCAGCAGCCACCATCATACAAGCCAACCTTAAAATCACTCTCTCATTGTCTCTCTCCTTTTGATTCCATGTTCATAAATGTCCTCCTTTCACTCTAAGCTTTGAGATGAGACATAGGGGCTCTTTTTGTGTAATGTCCAGTGCCATCAAGAAAAGCAAACCAACTCCACCTTTGAATACATGATACCCTTTGTACACTTCTACAGCAGGGACTGTGGAGATTACCAAGGGTTTTGTCCTAATGGACAATTCATGACAAATAACAATAAATGCTAATTGTTGTTTAGTGATAACTCATATGCTGTAAAAGTCAACATTTTGAGGTGTACAATTCAATGACCTTTAGTGTACTCACAAAGTCATGAAACCATCGCCAATACTTAATTTCAGAATATTTTTACCAATCTGCAAAGAAACCTGTTAGCAGTAACTTTCACTTCTTCCCCCCCCCCACTTAGGAATCAAGAACCTACTTTTTGTCTTTATAGAGTTGCCTATTCTATGTCAAATAAATGGAATTAGATGTTATGTAAATTTTTGTGACTGATTTCTTTCACTTGGTGTTTCCGAGAATCATCACTACTTAAAGTGGATCATCACTTCCTTTTTCCCGTGCCTTTCAGCCATTTCAGCCAATATACCATAGCTTATTTGGGATGTTTCAACTTTTGCTATTATGAAGAATGCCACTAGGAACATCTGTGCACACATTTTTAGGTGAACATTTCTTATTTCTCCTAGATACATACTTAGGTACAGAAGTCCTGGGTTGTAACTCTGTGTTTAACTTTTTGAGGAACTTTTTCCAAAGTTGCTGGACTATGCTACATTCTCATCAGCAATGACTGAACATTCTAATTTCTCCACACCTTCATTAGTATGTGCTATTTCATGACCTTTTAATTCTAGCCATCCTTGTGGGTGTGAAAGAGTATTTTCCTGTGCTTGTGAGTTCCAGCTCCCAAGTTGCTAATGATGTGGCCACATTAACATTTTGTATAACTTCTCTGGAAAAATATCTATCCAGTCTTTGCCCATCCTTCATTGAGTTGTCTTTTTGTTAACCTTTAACTGTTCTTTATACACATATTCTAGATACTAGAAATTTATCAGATATATGATTGGTAAATATTTTCCCAATTCTACTAGTTGTCTTTTTCATTTTGGGGGAGTATGGTTTAAAGCATAAAAATTTTTAACTCTGAGGAAATTCAAATTATCTCTCTTTTCCTTTGGCTGCTTATACTTTTGGTGTCATCTCAGAAATAATTACCTAATCTCATGAAAGGTAACACATTTCAAGAGGTTTATGGTTTTAGCTCTTGTATTTTAGGTCTTTGATGCATTTTGAAATAATTTTTGTGTATGGTGTGAGAAAGGTATCCAAATTCATTATTTTATATGTAGATATCCAGATATCCCACCATCATTTAGTGAAAATGCCATTCTCTCCTCGCTGAACTGTTATCGTACACTTATTAAAAGAGCAGTTGGCGCTAGAGGTATGGAGATTTTTCTGGATTTTGAAGTCTATTCTGCTGATATATATGTCTATCATTATGGTGGTATCTTTATTATTATAGCTTTAAAACCATAAATTTTCAGTTCTCCAGCTTCCTTTTGGCTTCAAGATTGTTTTGACTGCTTGAGGGTCTCCTTGATTTCCATATTAAGATCAGCTTTTTAATTTCTGGAAAAATAACCTGCTAAACCTTTATATGGTGTATGTGTGAATCCCTGTGTTCAATCCCCAAGAACAAAAAAGAAAAAAAAATTGTAAAGATTGCACTGAGTCTGTAGCCACATTAAGATATATTACCATAGTTTCATTTTAACATTCCTATCTTCCAGTCCATGAACATGGATTACCTTTTCATTTATTTAAGTTTTATTTAATTTTCTTTGACAATATTTTATGATCCTCAGTGTACAAATCTCAAGCTTATTTACTAAATTTATCCCTAAATATTTTTGAGGTTACTATAGAGGGATTATTTGCCCAGTTTCATTTTTGGATTGTTCATTACTGGGATGTAGAGATATGACTGACCTTTGTGTATCGATCTGGCCTGCAACCTTGCTTAACTTGTTTATTAGCTGTTATAGTTTAAAAATATTTTTTGATCATCTCATGGGGCTTTCTAAACATAAAATGATTTATTCTGCAAATAGATATTGCAATCTGCATGTATGTTATTTCTCTTGCTTGTCTAACTGCCATGGCCTCTAGTACCATGTTGGATAGAAGTGACAGAGTTAATTTTGTGTGTGTGTTTCTGAGAACCAAACCCAGAGCCTTGCGCATGCCAGACAAGTGCTCTACTACTCAGCCATGAGCCACACTCCAGCCTAGGCTAACACTCTTCACCGTATCTTAGAAAAAGTTTTTACTTTTTTACTAGTAAGTACAATATCAATTGTGGCATTTTTTTGAGAGAAATTTATGAAGTTGAGAATGTCCCCTTCTCTCCTACTTTGTTGGGTATTTCTAATTACAAAAGTATGTTCCTTTTGTTAAGTAGTTTCTTGCATTTATTGAGATGATCTGCATTCTATTAATATGAGGCTTTATGTTGATCAAATTTCTTATGTTGATCTGTTGATGAATTTCTGGGATGTATATCACTTGGTCATGGTGTATAATTTTTTGATATGCTTTTGGATCAGATTGCCAATATTTTCTTGGAAATTTTTGGGTTTTATCCTTTTTTTTTTTTTCCAGTACGGAGAATCGAACTCATGACCTTGCGCTTGCCAGGCAGGCGCTGTGCCGCTGAGCTAAATCCCCAGCCTCAAAAATTTTTGCATTGATGTTGAGAGGAAAGGTCTCTAGTTTTCTTGTGATATCTTTGTCTGGCTTTGATATCAGTGTAATTGGTAGCCTCATAGGATGAGTTACAAGGTATTTCTCTCCTATGTTTTGAAAGACTTTGTGCAGAATTGTGCTAGTTCTTTTTTAAGTATTTGACTGAATGTATCTGGGATACATTAGGAAGTTTTTGATGGCTGATTTGCTCTCTCTACTTGACCAAATCCTAATAAGATTCTCAGTAACTGATGTTTTTCTTGAATCAGTTTTGGTATTTTGTGTGTTTCTAGGAATTTGTCCATTCTATGTAGTTTATCTAATATGTTAGCATATAATTTTTAATGTTCTGTAATAATCCTTTTTGTCATATGAGGTTCACACTAGTGTCTGTTTTCACCCCTGACTGTAGTTGAGTCTTTGCTCTTTTTACTTGGTCAGTGCAAAAAAAGTTTGTTAGTTTTGCTGATTTTTTCAAAGAGCCATCTTTTATTTCACTGATTTTCTCTATCATTTTACTACTGTCTTTTGTTTATGACCACTCTACTCTTCATTATTGACTTCCTTCTCCTTGCTTTGTGTTTTAGTGTTCTCTTCTTTTTCTAGTTCCTTAAGGTATCAACTATAAATTTTCCTCTACGGACCACTTTCCATACTTTTGGTATTTTGTGGGTTTCTTTTGTTTTCATCAATCTCGGAGTGTTTTCACATTTCCTTTGTGATTTTCCTTGACTTAACTATAGTTTAGTGTGTGTTGTTTATGCATGTTTATAAATTCTTCGTTTGTCTTCTGCTACTGATCTCTGGTTTTGTTGCATTAGGTTGAGGAAGATACTTTGTGTATTAATTTATTGAGACATGTTTTATATCATAATATTTTATACCAGAGTACATTCCATGTGCAGTTGAGAAGAATGTATTCTCCTGTTGTTCACTGGAGTATTTTGTACATGCCATTAGATTTATTTGGTTTATAATCTTTTCCAAATCTTCTATGTCATTGCTGATCTTTTGTCTAGTTTTCTGTCCATTAATGAATGCAGTATGTTGAAATCTTCAGACATTATTGTCCATCTCTCTTATTTCTCCCTACAGTTCCATAAATTGTAGCTTTATGTATTTGGGGGCCTATTCAGGTGCATACATGTTTGTAATTGTTATTTATCCCCCTTAGTTTTCTTCTTCTCTTTCTCCTTCTTTTTGTCTTGGTACTTCTTGTCATACTTGCAATTGAACTCAGAGAGCACTGAGCTACAACCATAGCACTTCTTAAAATTTTTACTTTGAGGTAGGTAAAGGTAGGTGATGATCTTGCTTCTGCCTCCAGAGTATCTGGGATTACAGGTCTGTACCACGATGTCTGACTTTGTTATATCTTCTTAATGGATTGAATGTTTTATTATTGTAAAATACTCTTTGTATCTAATCATCGCTTTTTTTCTTAAAGTCTGCTTACTTTTATTAGTGTTAGCATAAACCTCCAGCTCTCTTACAGTAGTTACTGCTTACAAGGAATATTTTTTCCATCCTTTTACTTTCACCTATTTGTGCCTTTGAATTTAATTGAATTTTTGTAGATTGCATACACTTGGATCATATGTGCTTTTAAAAAATTCACTCCATAAATATCTGTCTTTTCACAATAGAGTTTAATTCACTCACATGTAATGTAATTACTGTTAAATAGTGAGCTAATTGTCATTTTGCAACTAGTTTCTATATATTTTGTATTCTTCTGTCCCTCAATTCCTCCATTATTATCTTCTTGTTTGTTAAGTAGACATTTTCTAATGTACCATTTAAATTTCTTTGTTTCTTTTCCTGTTTATTTTTAGTTACTTTCTTCCCTTTTGCCCTGAGGATTAAAATTAGTATTCTAATTTATAAAAACCTAGTTTGGATTCATAACAACTTGATTCAGTTGAACATAAACATGCTTTCTTTATAGTTCTCTTCTCATACATTTTATTTTCACATATTATGTTTTAGTACTTTATATGTCACCCTAGATTTATAAATACTGCTTTGCACAGTTTGCTTTAAGTCAGGTAGAGAAAAGGATGAGTTACAAATAAAAACTACATTAATATTATCATATGTAGAGTTACCTGTTCCAATGTTCTTTTGTTCATCATGTAGAATGAAATTATTATCTAATGTCCCTTCATTTCCTTCTGAAGGATTTCCTTCTGCAGAAAAATGAGCTGTGCTATGGTCTGAATGTGTCTCTAAGGTTCATTTATTGGAAACTTGGTCCCCAGTGTGGCAGTGTTGGGAGGTGGGGCCTGATGAGAGGTGAGTGGGTCATGAAGGCTCTTCCCTTATGGGTGCATTCTATGTGTTAGTTATCATGACAGTGGATTCATTGTAAAGTCAGGTTTGGCTGCCTCTTGCCTCTTTGCCTCATGCACTCTCTTGCTTTTCTATCATCCCTAATGGGATGACAGGGCAAAGCCCTTGCCAGTTGCCAGGATGATACTCTTAGATGTCCCAGCTTCTAGAACCATGAGCCAAATAAGGCTCTGCTCTTTGTAAATTACTCAGCCTCAGCTGTAGTGTCAGAGAAGCAGCTTTCACTCTTTGGGGATTCTTAGTACACAGCAAAGTGCTTCTCTCTTGCTGCTTCAAGGTCCTCTCTGTCTGTTTCAAGGTCCTTTCTGTCTTCATCCTTTGAAAGTTTCATTACAATGGGTTTCAGGGTAGATCTCTGAACTTATGCAACATGTAGTTTATTGAATGTCTTGGATGTGTAGGTTTATGTATCTCAATAGGTTTGGAAAGATTTTGTCACTGTTTATTCTAATATTTTTTCCACATCTTTCTCTCTTCTCCCTTTTGAACTCCTACTAACAAACTAATAATTGTGCTTAAAGAGGTTGTATAGGTCTCTGAAGCTCTGTAATTTTTTAATTCCTTTTTCTTTCTTCTCCTCAGATTATATAATCTGAATTTTGTTTTTTCGTTGTTAAAATCAGTGGTTGGGCCTTTTCTGTGTGAATTTTTTCCTTTCCATTATTATACTTTTCAACTGCAGAATATTTATTTAATTATTTTTATAACTTCTATCTAATTTTTATATTCTCAATTTACTGAGACATCATTGTCATACCTTCCTCAGTTCTTTAAACATGATTTTCTTTACTTCTTTGGATTCCAAATCTTGCAGAGCCTGATTTGTTGCTGTTTACCATTCCACCATTTTCCTCGAAGTCTTCTAGTTCTTTGAACAGAAAGAAAACAAATGATTTTTGTTTCTTTTTTTATTTTTATTTTTTATTTTAAAGAGAATAGTTAAAAAAATAAAAGGACAATAGCAAAATACAAACAAAACAAAGCAAGGACATTAAAAATGATACAAGTTTCAAACCAAATGATAGGGATTAACAGTGGTGTAATATTATATTTTGTTACCTCCAACGAAGTTGCTCAGGTTACCAGATGTAAGAATGGAAGATTGACCAAACCATTAAAGGGACTAAGAAAATAGTAATTTAAAAGAATGTTAGAGACAATACATAGTTTCACTAGACAGGATTGTAGGAATTCACCAATGGTTCTTATACTGCATATTGTTGTCTTGACATAAATTGCTCAGATTACCACATATAAGCATGCAAAATTAGTCAAAATATATTAAAAAATTTAAGCATTAACTGTTCCCCTCAATAAACCACCAGACATCAGCATTGTCAGCTATCCATATATATTAAAAATACCTTAGTACTTTCTTTTTCTTCTTTCCCTCATCCCAGTTGTTCCTTCCTTTGAGCAATTTCTTTCACTTTCATATTATCTATTGTACATTTTGGGTTTTATTTACTCTTTCATGTTCTTACACTAGGGATACAATATGATGTTTACACATGTGGGTCCAATTTATTTCACTTATGAGTACGGTCTCTAGTTGCATCCATTTACCTATAAAAGCCTTGAGTTTATCTTTTTTTTTATTTTTGATGCTGGGAATCAAACTCAGGACTTTATGCTTGCTAGGCAGGCACTATGCCGCTGAGCTACATGCCTGGCTCAAAAACAGCTGATTTTAAGATTTAAGTCCACAGTTGTTCCCTGTGTATGGGCCATACATTGTTTTTTGCCTGTCTCAAAATTTCTTTGTCTAAAACTAGGATTTTAAAAATAATCCAATGTGATAACTCTGGATATAAAAAAATTGTTCCCCCTCCTGAGGGTTTGTTGTTGCATATTTAGTGATTTTTCTGAGCTAATTCTGTGAAATCTCTATTTTTTTCATGTATGGCCACTGACCTCTCTGCTCAGTTCATGCAGAGGTCAGCTAGCAACTGGATAGAGGTTACCTTAACTACCCACTACCAAGAAGTCTCCCCATTTTTGCCAAGGGATTCTGTGCAGTTTGGGGGCGTACACACAGCCAGGCAGTTGACAGCTCCTCCCTTCACTTCCTGCTTGCACACAGCGTCAAGATCATCCAGAGACACAAGCTTAGGATCTTCTCAAATCTGGCCTGAGCATGTGCTCAGCCCTGTTCATGAATATGGCCCTACTCATACACATGGCCTTCTGGATCCCCAGCAGTTTGTCAGAGCTTTTCAACTCCATGGACATGCCTTTATGCTTTCTTCTAAGTTTTTGGAGAAGCCATTATTTCCCCCACTTGGTTTCTATCATTTGAGGCAACACAATTACCTACAAGTATTTTCAAAAATAACCCCTTTGCACTGGCCAAGATTTGAGTAGGCAAGTAAAGACTTTCTTCTCAGTAGGGCCTTCCAGGGAAACACTAGCTGAGTCAGATGGAGACAATTATCTCAAAGGAGGCTAAAATAGCACCAACCCCATGCTGCCTGCTCCAGTGGTTTCTAGGCTGCTGATTTTCACCGTGGATACCGGCTGTTAGATTTGGGGACTGTCGTCTAGTTGGGGAGGCATGAATGCAACTGGGGCAAGTTAATGTTCCCCCAGGGGGTTGTTCTGATCAAGACTCAGCTGTGTTCCTTGAGTAAATGGTCTCTGATCACTTCAAGTCTTTAGTTAATCTTCAGGTTATTTGGAAAAATTGACTACAACATTTTAACCAGTTTTCTCATCTCACTGATTTTTACGCTCAACAGAATTCTTGATGTCTGTATGCCACCATTTTAATTTATATTCCCCACAAGTTTTAGTTTAATTAGTACTTCTGCCACTTTGTGCTAAGGGTTGCCAGCCTTCTAGCCTTGAACATGACCGGGGCTGCAGTGCTCTCTGCTACTGGGAGAATATATAACCATAAACGGTAAGTGCATTATACTTGCTCCCATATTTGTACCAATCATCTTCCTCTAATGTAAGCAACAAAAATTGGCTCTGGCAATATTAAACAAAGACATGGAGATGTTACAAAAGGATGCTGGGGCTCCCAGGGCCTAAAGAGCAATGCTTCTAGGATGAACAGGAACAAAGCCTATTCGGGAAGATCAGAAAGTAGGAATGTGGGTTGTCCTGGATATGGATACAATGACACTTCTGCAACATCTATGAATAAAGTCCAGTTGTTCCTACTGGTGCTTCTCACTCTTCAGTTTCACAGTCCTGGGCGACTGTCTTCCTGGCTGAGTCCAGGGCCCATGCCTAAGCTCCTGTTATCCTTTTGACTAGAGTAGTAGGGAACAGGTCTCATCATCAAATGATAGTGTTTACTATACATTTAAATAATACTCACTAGAATAAATTGGGTAATGCTTTATATGTCTTTTCCCTTCCTCCAGACTATAAATTCTTTAAAAGCAAAGATGCTACTATATTCAATATTTTTGTCTGCAATTCTCTATAAGAGGCATTTTTCTCTAAGTGAAGGAACTGTGTCTTTTATTTATAAATTTCTAGCACTTGGAAAAGTTCCACATGAAACAAAAACGTTTGGAAAAAAAAGAAAATAGCAACAGAACAATCTGTACAGATGAGCAAAGTGAATCTTCAAAAATCATTTACTAAAATTCATAGAAAAATAAATGACAGAGTTAGGATTTCAGTTTAGCTCTCTATGATGGTTAAACTCATTTGTGTCAACTTGATTGGCTTGAGACGTACCCAGGGGAGTGATGGTGCTCACTACTGCTGTGGCTGGGGGGGTCATGGAGTCTGGCCTTTGGTATTAGATCTGCTCTCTTGTCCCTTCTTCTCTGGCACTGATCTGCTCTGCTTCCTGGCTACCATGAACTAAGCATCTTTGTTCCACCACACCCTTCCACCATGAGGTTTCTGCCTTGGAACCAGGTGAATATGGACTGAATCCCCAGAAACTATGAGACAAATTACATTTTTCTTCCTTTAAATTGTCGGTGCTGAGTCTAACTAACTTTAACTTCTCAGTTTAAAGCTATGAGTATTGTGTCTCAGAGATGAGAACACTGACTACTACAGAAAACTGGTACCAGAGAAGTGGGATTGTTGTTGTGACTGTGCCTGACCATGTGTTTCAGAAGCTTTTGGAATTGGCTTGTGGAGGAGTTTGCAAGGTTCTGGAGATATGGAGAGTCTGGTCAAGCAGAGTCTGATGGGTGATTCTGGTTGGAACGCAGAAAACTAAAATGCTACAGGAATACAGAAAGTACAGGCCAGGTTTAGGAGGGCTCAGTTGGAAACAAGAATTCCAGTGGCAGTTGGACTAGAGGCCATGTGTGTTATACTCTGCCAAGAGTTTGTCTGCATTTTGCCTATGTCTTCAGACTTTTTAGAAAACTGAGACTAAATGTGTCATATTAATTGATATGGTAGGAAATTCAAAGGCAGCTCGGTATTCAGGTTGTGGCATTGATACTGCTGGCAGCTTTAGCCAGACTTATAGTGAGGATTTGAGGCAAGAAAGCAGAGCAAAACTTTGAGAATTAAAATTTTGGTCCAAAATGAAACGTGTAAACTTGGAGTCAAATGATATATGGCTGCTGAAGAGATTAGTGTCATTAAGAAGAAATCAGGTACTTTGTAGGGCTAACAAAAAAGGTGCCTTGAGGGCATCTCAGGAATGAGAAAGAGCCCACCCATCACAAGCTCAAAGGTACAAAAATGTAAACATTTTGTAAAAGAAGAGAGTCCCCAGGACCCCTGCTCAAGAAAGGTTTCCTAGAAAACTGGCCTCCCAGAATTCATTTCACCATCATCAACCATACAGGTACTTAGAAGCTGCTGTACCTGTGGTCCAAGGGAGGCTGACTGGTGCTCCCACTGACAGCAGACCTTAGCATTGTCTGAATGATGTTAGTTTTACTGGCATGCACAATGCAAGAGGTGTGAGGTAGTTCAGGAAGGCTTCCACTCAGATTTCAAAGGACGACCTGCAAGGACAAGTAAGGAGTCCCTGAGAGGACAGTGTGTGAAGATATGCGAATGAAGCTCAAGGTGCAGTGGAGACCTAAGAAAGTGAGAGATATCAGGAACATGGAACTTCTGCTGAGGAAAGCTTCAGGCCATGAGTGGAGCCAGCCCAAGAGAGAGGCCATGAGAACTGTAACTATCAAGGCTACAGGGACAGGACTGCCCAAATCTTTGGAGCTGTCATGTTTTACCATTGCCAGATATGGAGCCCCAGTTGCCAGATGTGGAGTTATAGGACTTAATGTTTTTTCCACTGGGTTTCAGGCTTGTTTTGGTCCAATTCTTTTCCATCTTCCTATTCTTTTCTTTTGGAATGGGAACGTTTACCCTATCCTACCTTACCTTGGGGTTATGTAACTTACTTGTTTTTGTTGTTTTTATTTTTATAGAGGTTCACAGCTCAGAGGTTTTTTACTGAGTATTAGTAGAGAGTTAGGCCCAGACTTTTGAAAAAGGCTAGCACTGCTGATACTCTGGGGAAGGGATTATTGTGTTTTTGGTTATACATACGATAGTTGTATCATGTTAGGAGGAATTATGACCTTGTGCTTATTTAGAGATTAAGTAAGGTTTAACGAGATGAGCTTGGGTGTCAAACCAACAAGCGGTGGGAGTGACAATCTTGAACACATCAACTCTACTGGCTTGGGAGCTGCCTGAGGGATTGGTGGAACACACTGGGTATGTCTGGGTGGGTCAAGGAGGCATGACCCTGGGTTCTATATTTGATCCCTTGGCCTTTGCTTTTGGGTGCCATTCCTCTGATCTTGATATCCAGCCACCATGAACTAGGCACCCTTGCTCTGTCACACCCTTTCACTGTGATGTTTCTGATTTAAGCCAGCTAACCATGAACCAAATCCCCTGAAACCATAAGCCAAACTAAATCTCTTTTCTAATTCATGGGTATTAGGCATTGTGTCTCAGTAAGAAAACTAACTAGCACAGTCCCCAGACTCCAAGCCTTATATTCCTGGACACTCTTCTACATAAAAGAAATGAGAGTAAGGGTTGGTGTTAGAGCCTGCATCAGTTTTCTAAAGCTACATAACAAATGACTACAAAATGGTGTCCTCAAACAATAGACATTTATTCTCTCAAAATTCTAGAGGACAGAAGTCAAAAATCCATGTGTCAACAAGACTGTTTTCCTGAATCCAATGAAGAAGAATCTCTCCTGACCTCTGGCAACTCCAGCAATCTTTGGTATCCACTGACCCACAGGTTACATGTAGTTCTCCCTAAAAGTCCTCTCCTTTCTTCTAATGAGGACACTAAACATTGGAAGTAGGGAGTACTCTACCCCAATATGATCTCATCTTTACTAATTACATCTTGAAAGATCTTACTTCCAGATAAGGACACATTATGAGCCTTCTGCATGGACATGAATTTTGGGAGACTCAACTCGGTCAGTGTGGTGTCATTCAGTCCTGACTTGGAATCCTGGCCCTAACCTAGAGGTATGACATCATCATCCTTGTTTCCTTTACAGCAGAGGCATCTAATTAGGGTGACAATACATTCCTGTCTGCCCCAGACATTCCTTGCTGCTTCAATGTAATTTTTATATTGTTCTCATTTACTTAGAAAAGTATTTCAGTTTGGACAATAAATTATGCAGTCACTCTATAAGGTATGGGAACAGCGTAATGTCCAGGAGCCTGGAAGTTAAGTGGCAATACCATGACCGCAAGCAGCAGCAGTCAGGGCTTGGGCCTCATGTTTGGGGTAAAGACTTTCAGAAACCTAGGAAGGAAGGATGAGCCCACTGACAGCCATAGTCCTAACCCAAAAGGACCCTGCAGGGGTGAAGCGTGGAAAGGAAAGTAGATCAGTTGCTGACAGATGTACAGCAGTCACTTAAGGAAAATTCACACTCGTGAATATGAACTAAAGGCCACCTGTAGGGGATTCACGGTGTTACGGTGGTATCTTGGTTACTTTTCTCTCGTTGTTGAGACAAAATACCCAGCGCCCAAAATGAAGGAAGGAAAGGTTTATTTAGCTTACATTTTGTGGAGGTTTCAGTCCATACTTGGCTGGCTCCGGAGGCAGAAGATAACAAATCAACAAGAGCAAAGGGGGGAATGGCAGTGCGTGCAATCCTCTTTCCCTCCCTTATATTGTAAGCAGGCTACCCCCATTCAGGGGCCAGCACTCACATAGTTAACCTTCTAAACGGCTCACATTGATGCAATGAACAACATCCTAGAGCAGGAAGGGCGTTTCCTTTACACCCCAGGATGTAGAACTGCTGAGTCACTTAGCCAAACCTCTGGACTCCCCAAGTTGACACAATGTATCAACCATAACAGGTGGGGCTAAATCTTATGCACAGTTCTCCCCCCACTGAGAACAAACTTGCACAACTTCTAAAGTTTGTTGAATTCATGAAGGAATTATAAAGAAGATTCATTTTATTTAAGCATGATCTTTTCTACTTTCCTGGAAAGACAAACAGACTCTAACTCATACTGATTTCCTAGTTTGTAAAATAACACAATTACCATGATTCTTAAAGCCTGTTTCTTGAAACTGTGGCACCTGAAGCAGCAGGATGTCTGCCAAAAACACAGTTCCTAGGCTTCAACCCAGACCTTTATATGTGAACATTTAGGGTAAGGTAGACCTAGAAATCTGAGCTTTTAATAATATCCCTCGAGGGGGTGGGAATATAGTTCAGGGACACAAGCACCTGCCTGGCAAGTGCAAAGTCCTGAGTTTGATTCCTGGTACCAAAAACAACCCCCCAAACAAAAATAATATCCCTTGCAATTCTTATGTCCATTATCATCCTAGAGCAATGGGGGTCAGATGCCCTTGTGTAGGGCTTTCTGTACAAGGAAAACTATGAATTCAGCTTGGACAGAAAGAAATCCGGAGAAATTTCTAGGGTCTACCATACCCTGTTATCTGTTTATCGCCAAATGTGATTTTTTTTTTTGAGACAGGGTCTCGCTATGCAGTTCAGGCTGGCCTTGTGCTTACTTTGTAGCCCAGGCTAGTCTTGCACTCCCAACGATCCTCCTGCCTCAGTCTCCCGAGTGCTGTGATTACAGGTATACACCACCATGCCCAGCTACCAAATGTGATTTTTAAAACAACCTCCAAAGATTCTCCAATGCCTCCTTCATATCCCCTTAAATTTTCAGTGCTATGAGGCCTTAGTGCTTTAAAATCAACTATAACAAGGTCATACTATGTTTCTAAACAGCTCTACAACTTGCTATCGAGTAAGGCAGTCATTCCGCACGGTGTTATGTAAGCATAAACTAATCATAATTAAATAAAGTGAAACATTCAGCTTTTCAGTTGCATTGGTCATGTCCCAAGTGCTCCATAGCCCCTGGCTGCTTCCTGTATTGGTCATTGCAGGTGTCACAGGACTACAGGACCCACATCTAGGACAGAGTATGTCGGGATCACATGGAACTCTAAGGTCTGGAGTGTGCCCTGGATCAACTCCATCACAGCCTTTGGAGTGAACCAGTGCTTCTGAAAGACCACCCTAACTAGATTTCCAGGGAGGAAGGATTGTAAAATAGACTGCTGGCTCCACCTCCAGAATCTAGTTTACAGCTGGGAACATGCCTTGCTAATGATTCCCAGGGAGCCCAGGAAAGTGCTCTCTATTCTATCTTAGAAGGTGACTGTGGTGAATGACCCTGTATTAGCAGAGCAACAGATGCTACCTCTGCCTAGTACTCACTCTCTGGTGCTTCACAAGCAGGAGCTAGCAGGGAACTGCTACACTCTTACCTGTGAGGAAGGTCCTTAGAAAACACTAGAACTAACCAGGGAAGAGACCAAGGTCTGGTTTGGAAGGGAGCTTCCCTTTGCCTCCCACCTCCCCCAACCCGCTTTCTGCCTTTCCATCATTCCATAGCCCCTGACACCAAGGCCACTCTGCCTCTGCATCCGAGCCATAGCCCAGTAGTAAATGGACATCAGTACATGTGTTCTTTACAGATGTCTCCTTTCTTTGGGTTTTTCTTCCCACAATGAAGTTAGTGCTCTTTATCTCCTTCCTATTCCCCCCAGATCAAGTTAGTGGAAGAAGCTTGAAGCTTCCAGAAGCCAGAGTCTTATAAGTAAATCAGACCCACATGTGTAAACACCATATTATCTCCCTAGTGTAAGAAATGGAAAGAGTAAATAAAATCGAAAAGGTACAATAGATATTGTAAAAGGGAAAGAAACTGCTAGGGAAAGGAGAAAAAGAAAGAAGGGGAAAAAATTATATACACACACACACACACATACAGATGATAGCTAAGATAATTGTACTACTGATTTCTATTGGTTTATTGCAAGGAATAGTTAGTGCTAAATTTTTCTTGACCAAATTTACATGCATATGTCTGGTAATCTGAACAACTACTTTGAAGATAACAATATGCAATATAACAACCATTGTTGATTTCCTATCAGCTTGTTTTAAAATTATGTATCATTTTTAATGTTTTTTCTTATTTTTTATTCTCTCTAAAATAAAATAAACAAACAAATAAATAAGTAAGTAGTGTTTTAGGATCACACATTTAGACCTATAAATAACGCTGGTCCCAAAAGGAAGCAACCCAAACAGCCTGTGTACTTTGTCTAGTTCGACCTCACCGTGTCTGCGGAATCGCTACCTTGGTTCCACTGAATGGCCTGTGTGCGAAAACATTAACTCTCCTGACTCAAGGATCTCTTTCCTTCTTCTCCCCATCTCATCTCATGTTATTATGCTGCTTTCCTTAACACTAAGGGCATAACAGCATTAGTAAACGACATCCAGCCGTTCCTCACCTGGTCAGCGTTTCCCATTTCTACAAAAATGAAGTTGCTCTTAACCTTGTCTGAATTTCTGTGATTAAAGATAGGAAGGATAATTATGTTTCTATCTGAATTACTTAATTTCACTAAGCTCCAAGTCTTAAAGCTGTTGGAGGTGGCAAAAACTTTATTATTTCTTACTATTAACCATTATTGGTATATTAGAATATCAGCTGAAAAAATCAAATTCTACGACAAACTGGAAGGAAAGTTCTATCAGACTGTAAGGAGCAGTGCGTTAAATAGAGAATAATTGTTTTCAGCCCTGAAAACAATGAGCAGCAAAAGATTAAATCACTGTTTTCACACAGGTGACTTTCATAGTAATTGGGGAAAAAAAAAGCCAAAATGTAAAAATCTGCAGCCATATAATCTCTCAGGCTTACTATCAGACATTCTAGTATGTGGATTCCTTCTGGAAATGGAGCCCTGAGTTGAGCTTATTTCATAGAATAATACACTTTGTTCTCAAAGTCGTCCCTGCATTTCCCAGGGGATTAAGTTTCAGATCAGATGCGGCCGTAACAGGCAGACAGGGAGAGAGCCCTTGGTCGCTGGTGAGGAATCCAGTGCCCGGAGCATATCTTAGGTCGCCCTTCCTTCCTTTCAAAACACTCCTTAGCCATACATTTAGTCCCCTGATTAGGTGAGGATTCCTAACCTCCAGATAACAAGAGGCAGGCATAACCTGTTCCTTAGACTATAGCGAAACATGCCTGAGCCCACGGACTGTCTGACTCTCAAATTTTGACCACTCTTTTCTGAAGCTGAGCTTCAGCTCTTCAGTTAGAAGTCAGATAGGCAAAAAGAGAACTACAAAACTCAATCACAAGTGTGTCTATGTATGATCCAGGACAGACCTTTGCTCAGTTGTTTCCCAAACCTTAAATGTGAATTCTTCTTCATGCCGTTACTGTTGGACTTGGTTCCCCTGGAGAAAAGAACAAATGGTAAACCCTGAAAGGACCGGGCTTTTACCTGATCCTGGTTTTCTTCTTGATCCTGATTTTCTTCATCATCATGAAGGCTATTGTTTGTTTGAACAAAGAGAAACAGGAGCCATAGCTGTTTACATTGTACAAATGAGGGCACAGATGGGAGGGGAGAGGACCTCTGCGTAATGAGCAGAGACCGATTCTCAGGCCCTGCCACCAGCACAGACAAAAGGAGACACCCGTCTCCTACCTTCTTTCCCTGCATAAGGCACTGTATTCGTCATCTCTTAAACAACAGCTTCATACGCCAGGGAGCTCCAGGCTTCTGTTAGGTTGTAGATTAAAGAAGCAATGGGAGTCTGACTTTTAAAGCACAAACTAAAACTCAGAACTCAGATCACGCACCCACAGTGGTGCCACAGTTGCTACATTATCTTGTAGCAACTGAACAAGTCTAAATCAAGTATCCAAAGCTCTTGGGCATATTTGTCATGGGGGTATCTCACACTCAATTCACCCTTGAAATTTGGCCTCTTAGAAAGTGGCAGCCTCTTCTTACACAAAACAGGTTTCAATCAGTATTTAGAGAGCAAATGAATGAAAGAATTTGCTTGAATTAAATTAATGAATTAATTAGGCTTTTGTACTGAGCAGAATCCACTTTCATTTTAATGATTCAAAATCGGGCTGCAAGAATCCTTCTGAAACCTCAGAGCCAGTTTCCTAGGGTTTCGAACGCCCTCGGGGCACCTCCAATCTAAGGAAGCAGCAGACTTAAGCTTCACACTCTAGTCAAGAGTATGTTTAGTAAAGAAAAAAAAGCCATCTGTATGAGTACCAAACAATGCTATCATGTGACAGAATTTCTCCTGCCACCCACTGACTTGACACCAGATCAGATCACGTGATTGTTTTAAATCTAAAGGATAAGTTACATGTGTCAGGTTTTTTTAATTTTAGGGAAATAAAAGCAAAAATGAAAGACAGAATAGTTGCAAATGCAGGTTCAATATGAGCCACAGTTCAACATTCTAGTATGTTATTAATTGTTTTCAATGTACTAGATCCTCAAAGCATAAAATGCAGGCAGCATTTGTCAATGAGAGGTTTTGCTATTGCTTCCTGAACTAGCAAGGGAGTCTGGACTAATTCGATTCACGTGGGAATTGGTGTTTACCGTCTAAGTCCTAATGGAAAAGCACATAATTTCAAGCTGTAAAAATAAATATGTATGCACGCTGCCACCAAGCAGTGGCACCTTGCTGTATTTTTCTTTTGAGAACAAGCCACTTTTCAAAGGGCTATTTTCTTTCATGTGGAAATATTTATTTGCCAGCTTCCATGGAACCGGTGTGATGCACTAAAGCACCTTCTGTTTAGACTTTCACAAGAAAATTGCTTCTGCACACATTGTCTTGAGACCATAGGTTCTGTTTTGTCTCTGTGCGTTCTGACATTCATCTTTTGTTTTTGTTTTAGCAGAAGAGCCTTTCATTTATGGTTTCTAGAAAGCCAGGTGCATTGCAGTATCTCTTAGGCACAATCCTTGTTTCCCGTGAGTGTGTTGTTTAATTGCTGAGCACCTACAACGTGCCTGACGCTGCAGCGGGCAGCTGCTCTCCAGCAGGCTGCAGGCAGGCCAGTCTCTTGCAGAAGCCTTGGGCCCTAGATCCCCATCTTCCAGACCACCTCCTCATTTCTCACGATGCACACAGTTCAGTCCTTCGGAGAGTGAAAAGTCCCCTTTGTGAGTCCAAAGGCCCTTGCTACCAGTCAAGAAGAGCAAGTTCCCAGGATTCTGGTTTCAAGCCACTCTGGGCGAACAATGGGGGAAGGCTCTCGCAGTATTTGTCTTGCACCAGCTTACAAATGTGCTTAGGTTGCATTTAGGTGGTGTATTTTTAAAAGTGAAAAATCTGGCGTTTTGCATTTAATCCCAACTAAAGCTTTTTGATATATTAAAAGGTCTTTCAATCGCCAAGGCCTTGCAGCTTAGATATCATCTTTGGAAAGGTTAAATGAGTCGATTTTCTGAAGCTTTTGTCAGCACAAGCATGTAAGTTGGTCCTGCTGGAAAAAAGGGGGGGCAGCGCCGTCCAACCCTCTCTTCCGTCTCCGAGAAGCCTGTCTTCGGAGAGAAAGCCGCCACCACAGGGCTACGTACACTTTCATTTAAGCATTTAATTTAGGCGAGGGAGGCCGGACGATGTCTGTCGGCCCGGCTGCAGCCTCACAGATTTCAGCAGGCAGCGCCAGGCAGAGCGCAGCCCTGGGCCGGGGCTGCCGGGAGGGGGCGCGCCCACGCGCACGGCGAAGACAAAGACCCGCGGCCAGGGCTTGCGAGGCCGGGGGCGGCTCCGGAGAGGCTGCGGGTAGAACCCGAGGTCCGACAGCAAGCGAGGAAGGCAGGACCTCTCCTTTCCACCTCCACAGAGAACGCCCAACACGCAGGAAGAAGAGGCTGGCTGCGGCGGCGCCTCTCTGGGGGCGGGAGTGCGTCTTCCTGGCAGCGCTCCCGCCCCGCACTCTCCGGAGACGCCCGAGCCGAGACCCCGCACTCGAGTGGCTGCGGTGGCAGCGGCCTGGCCCCGGGCTGGCGCGCGCTGTCGGGAGCCCGCTGTCTCCTGCGCCGCGCGGGGCCCACCGGCTCGCAGCCCCCCTCGGCCTCTCCTTTCGTCCTACTTCCTCGCCTCCACGGCCCGCCCCGCCCGGCCGCACAATCGGTGACCTCATTCCAACTGCTGCAGGCCTGGTGAAACTGCAGCCCAGGCCGGGGCGACCCGGCCAGTCTGCCTCGGAAACGCCATCCGTGCGCCCCCGCGCGCACAGGCCACTCCCTCGCGCTCGGGCTCCGAGTGTCACAAAGCCCGAGGCGGGCGCTCTCGCGCAGGGCATGTGTCTGTTAGCCCCGGCACTGCAGCGCCGCGGCCCTTCGCCGCAAGTCCTCCTGCCCCTGCAGCTACCTGCAGCCTGGTGCCGGGGTTAGATGTGGCCCCCACAGCACTGCTGGACCCGCTGGGCGACTGCCTGCGGGGAACCTGGTCTCTCTCCCGCCCGTTGGCCCCGTGGGGAGCTTGTGCAAGACTAAGGCCGGGGCTGGGAAGGCTGGGCGAGAACAAAAAGCCGTCTGTGCTCTGCCCCTGCAAACTCCGGGGCCAGGAGTGACCCCTAAGGCCCAACTGTGCGGCCTCAGAATCCCTTGCCGCTCTGTTCTGTTGCCCTGACTGTTTTGGGGTACCACATCCTAATCTTGTGCTTCGTGGCCACATAGTTAGGTTTTCCTAAACATCTAAAGAGCTGGGGTGAGGGGGATCAAGGGCAAGTTGTGGCTTAAATTTCCTGTGTATCTTCAACACATTGTAACAGAAGCCCAGAAGGGGAGGGAAAAAGTACGAAAAAAACTTCTCTTTTGTTTTCTTCCTGTGCCCCAGTGAACCCGTGACTTCCTCCCTTCCCCGCAGAGTTGGGAAAGATGGGAATAGAATACTGAGGTTAGGACATACTGTGTTGGATATATTTGTTTTTAAGATAAAAGTTTCATTTCAGAAAGAAACACAAGACCTGACTGTTGTAAACAAGCCTAGCATTGCGAGGATCCCGGGACCTTCAAGAGGAGAAACAAAATGTATCAGCCATGGGTGAAGAAGGGGGCGCGAGGTCCCAGCCCTTCTCTCAGCCTTGGGACCTTCCCACCCTGGATTCCAACCCCGGGTTCTTGGAAGCACTGCAGGGAGCCCTGGAGTCCTGGTCCGACCCTCTTTGGGGCTTTACTCTTAGCAGTAAATTCCAGGCCTTGTGTGCACTCCCCACACAGTCAGCCCCAAGCAGGACTCAGTTTACCTGCTGGGCTCCCACATTTGACCTCTGTTTCCACAAGGCTCTCAACCTACAGCCCTTTGACCTCTCTCCACTCCTACTTTGGCAGTTGCCAGTGTTGGGGGACTCATTCAGACACGGACTGACCAGCCGCTGTGTGGATTGAACACTGGACAGAACCTGGAGGCATGTGGTCTGCTGGGCAGAGACCCTCAGTGACTCATCACCTGCCTTAGCCGCCCTCAGGGAGGGTAGTGAGCCAGACAGGGTCGCAAGAGGGATGAGCCCTTTCTCCCAGAGCTGAGCTAACAGCACAGGCCTGCAAGCCTTCACCCCCTTGTTCGCACACACACATTGGCGCCTCTGGTTTTCTGCCATGTCCTACCTCGGTCTGAAGCCCTCCCAGAACTCAAACCCTTAGACTGCAGGCAAAAGTAAGCTGCTGTTCCTTATTGATCCCCATCTTGGGGGTCCTGTTACAGAGACAGAAAGTGGACTAAGACACAACAGAAGGGGCTTCTTACCTCCCCTTTGGTCTTCAGCCATGCCTCTACCCTCCAGTGAGACCCACCTCAGGGGCTTCAATAAACATTATGTTGCTTTCTACCTGGTTCCTATTCTCACTGAAGAAGTCAGAGGTGACACCCATTAATTTCAGAATGATACAATCATCTTCTGGATGGCCCTTGGTTGGACCACCCCAGCTTTTTTTGAGACAAGGTCTTCCTATGTAGTTCAAGCTTGCCTTGGAGCTCACTGCATAGGTGAAGTTGGCCTTTAACTCATGGTGATCCTCTTGCCTCAGCCTCCCAAGTGCTGGAATTACAAGTGCCTGCCACACGCCTGACTTTAGCCTCTCCTCTGCTGGAAGGCCTGTCCCCGTGCTCACTACCCACACAACAGAAGTGCCCATCTATCTGCGCGTCTCGTTTACCAGGCACCGTGCAGACCTGATTTCTTCCCAGGACCCACAGTCAGCTCTTGGCTTACTGATGACTGCAACTAAGGATAGAGGCTGATCACCGCCATGGGCCGTCCCTCAACAGTGGGCGTCCCGGAACACTTCTGACCCTTCTGTGACACCCTAGGGGTTCTTTTAAGCCCTCGTGCAGTAGGCAGGAAACACTGCACAGACACATGGCAGCACAGAGGAGGCAGTTTCTCCCGACAGCTCAGAAGAGGAGGGTAAAGCCAACCCTTTCTCTTTCTCTTGCTCTGCTGATTTCCTTATATAGCACTGGCCTTTAAGGCCCTTCCACTACTAGTGACAATCCAGTCTGCAGAGAAGAAGAACATTAGGAGTCCAGAGACACGTTTAAAGCCACACTCCTTTGTCTGGTTCTCCATGGTGACAGCTGCAGACCCCTGTGCCAGAGCCCAGCATATGAGAGATTCAGCCCTCCCACTGGTGCATCCTGGGCTTCACTGAGGCCTCCACACAGACCTGCGGGGCCTCTTGGTCTGGCCCAGCCCCGGCACATGCTAGATCTGAGGCTGTGAGGTCTCAGAGTCTGTTCCTGCTGGGGGCTCATGGCACCTCCCCCTCTGTTGTCATTGTACAGACAGATCCTTCAGCTCAGAAACTAGTTAGGGGGTAAGCCCCTCCCTAGAATAACCGAATCCCAATCCTATACCCATACTCCTAACCAAGTACATAAACATCCTTGGATTTTTAATCTTGAGTCCCAAAGGCTGGTCTGAGAGGGCCACTGCCTGGGGTGCATCTGATGCACAGAGATCGCATGCCATTTATATGCCAAGAAATGCATCATTAAATCACTAAACCTGTAAGACAAAGTACACTTAGATGCTTCTGACTCATTCTGATGCCCGTGTGCAGAACCTCAGCAGAAAATGTACTGGCGGAAACAGAAGAAAGGACTTAGAACAAAGTGAAATGCCAGCAAGATGAGATGTCAGATGCTCCTCTGCCTACTCATCTCCAGCCAGGGAGGGCGGCAGGGCTGTGATTCCTGTGCCTTCAGGGCTCCTGCAGGAGTTGAAGGACAGACATCACTACAGACAACGTATCTGCAAAGACAGGTGTCTCCCCCTTGTTTGTACACAAATCAGAAAACAGAATATGTAATTATTTCAATGATATCACATTGGTTTTGAATTAGTTTTGAATTGTTTCAATAATATCACATTAGTTTTGCACTGATTTGATTTTTTATCTCTACAAATGGGGGAATCTGAATGTTTCTGTTCCCCACCATGGTGGAAGGTAGTCTCTGGACCACATCAGACTGGCCTGCTTATACACATCATTATGAATTTGGAAGAATTTTTTTCCTTACAACGTAGAATATAGGCTCCCTGCTTCTGTGAACATGAATATGTAGCTGGCCCCCAGACAATGGCCTTTTAAAAGTCACTTATGTATTTCTCTAAATCAAAAAGAAAGGAAGAAAACAGGGAGCTTTGGTGAACTGTAAGAATAGGTCTCAAAATTGCTTCTTAATCACCAAGGATGGGCAGCAAGATGTCCCTGCTCTGGCGAGAAGCACTCAAAGGCAGAACGCTGCTTTTCCCTTGGCAAAGATACAGGGCGCTCCTTTGCCTTAGAGTGACACCATGTCCATCTCCTCAGGACACCATACTCTTTCCTCACACCCCTGCCCTCAGTTGATTGTATGCATTAGGCAACAGGGTCCTCTGAGGGCTGCCCCGGAGACTCAGGCTCAGGATTTAAGTTTACCTGTAGTGTGGTGATGTTTAGAGTTCCAAGGACAAACTGCTGCATTTTCACCTCACTTCCGCCTTTCTTGTCCCTCCTGGTGGCCTCTGCCTCCTGCTTCCCTCTGCACGTAGAACAGTCTCTTCCTGTCTCCATCCTCCCTGCGCTTCCCTCTCTTTCAAGAGAGCACTGTTGACTCTAACGTCATCTCTAACAGAGGCTACATGCACCACCTGTGTGCCCCGACGGCCCCTGAAGCCTGCTGCAGTGGGTCACATACTATGGGTTCCCCAGGTGCCAAGTGCACAGATATCCATTCACAGATGGGAAACTGAGGCATAGAGATTCACCCCAACTTTGGCTAAAATGGTGCAGTCAAGATGTAAATCAAAACAGCTTTGAATCCAGCACGGGCTTCCTTTGCCCTCTATCCCTGTTCGGCTCCTCCGTTTCTGCAGTGGCAGCTCTGACACAGTGGCGGGGCTGCAGGCCACTTGCTGTGCTGGCGCCTGTGGGAAAGGGGGTGGCAGGCTGTGCAGATGCCCAGCCCAGTCTGGGCACACCTCACCCCTCCACATCCCTCTGCCTGCAGGATCTTGTTCAAGAACTGGGCAGCTTGCACACCGGGCCGCAGTGGGAAGATCCAGGCTCTCTCCTAAATGCCTCCCTGTGTCCTATTTCCAGCAGCAAATGAGGACAAGTCACATGTCCTGAAAAGCCACCATGTGACTGCACCTAGCACAAGCAGTGGCACTGGAAGGCCCGGGAGGGAGAACTGTCTTCTCAGCTGTGTGTGCGGACCTGGGTGCCCTCCCCCAGCACTTTGTCCGGAACGAATGGAAATGGTTGGCAAGACCTGCAGGAGGAAGTCATGAGAGGAGTTATGGAGTCAAGAGGACGAGACCAAGGGACCTCCCACACTCGTTCCCTGGGGCCTCACGGTTCCTTTTCTGTGCTATGTGACCCACACCTTGCACCCATCCCGTTCCATTCCTTCCTCCTCCAGCCCCGAAATGACCTCATGCTTCACAGGGAACTCCGGGGCACAGTGTATCCAGGTCACCTGCCTCAGTCAGGAGCATTTGGGCAAAGGTAGGTGGCATGAATGTCCTTCCATGTAGCTCAGGCGCACATCTCACCCAGGAGAGACCCCACTTCTCTGTGGGCTGTGTACAGAACAGGACACTAGGATCCCACAGTGGGCAGAGGGGTCTGTCCTCCCTCCACGGCCAGCCTACAGCTGCAGGGCAGTAGGAGGAGACCAAAGTGGGTGGAAGCATCCACACCGCAGCGGGGACTCCACATGTGTGCCCGAAAGGGAGACACTGAGTCCCCCTCAGCCATGCAGTGGCCCCCCACCACCCAACCGAACGTCTGGTTGTGCAGTCTAGCCCATCACACCTGTCACACAATTCCCTTTCTCCTAGGCAGAGGAAAACACTCAGTTGGAATCCTGGCTCTTATCTGGGACGATCAGCCTGACCACCAGGAAGCAGTGGCATCAGCTTTCAGGGATCCCCTCTCTCCGGTCCCATCCACTGGCCAGAGCTTCCTGACTTTTCAGGCTTTGGCCATACTGGCATTGAACACCGGGTCTTTCTGGATAGGCTCTGTGTGGCAGTTATCAGGATACCAGTGGCAATCAGTGCACAGGAATCCTCTCTCTGTCTCTCCCTCCCTCCCGCTCCCCTTGCATAATTGACTCTTCTCACTCACAGCATTTACTTCAACTGCATAACTGAAACCAAACAACTCCCATTATACACCCTGAGAACACGGGGCTTCTAAAGAGAGTGTTTACACAGTAAAAATACGTATTCACTAAAAGTACTGTTTGAAGCCCGAAATAACTTATGCATTGACAGTTTAGGAGAGATCTGAACACTTCACCCCACCTTAGTTATTCACCAAAATGTCTTACTGCTGCAATAGATACAGCTATATCCAAGGGCAGAGTCCTCAGCAGCTCCTCCATCAGCCCTGGATTAAGTAGGTAATGTCAGGGCAACTGGAACGAGGGAAAATTTGGGAGCTGCAGCCCACAAATCCTTCCAGGTGTGTTTTCAGTGGGTGACCACAGATGTCAGGGCACCTGCACACGTGAACTGAAACCCATCCGGGCTCAGAGAACTTGGAATGTGAACCTGTCACCTGACAGCCACCAGCCAGGGCTCCTAAGCGGGCCCAAAGCAGGGAAGAATGCCTCATTTATGGGCAGAATAACTATGCTTCTGGGTCCAAAAAGAAAAGTGGTTCTGGTTTTTAAGACTTGAGTTAATGTACTATTGTGGCCATAATATTATCATGAGTCTTTTTGCTTTGTATTTGATGCAAACAAACAAACAAACAAACAAAAAATTAGAACAAAACAAAATAGAAAAACACTGGCAAGGTAAGTCTGCTGGAATTAAATACAAGGGAAGCCCATGGAAGGCACCAAATGGTGTGATTGTGGGAAATGGGGACATGGTGGCCCTGAGCAATCACTGGCCTGGCAACTTGAGCCCTAGTTCTGGGTGTTTCTCTGAGCACTGGCCTTATCACTTAGTTCAAAAACCCAAAACTTTCTTGTGTCACCTGGGGCTCACCCATGGCCGCCCGCTTCTCATTCTTCTACCTGCTTAATTAAGTCTAGGGCTTTTTGTGAGGCTTAAATTTGCCTTTTGAAGTGATGACAAAGTTTTAGAAATGGAAAACAGTGGTGACTGCAGAGCATGGCAAGTGTAATTAATGCCGGTGAATTATACACTTAAAAATGGTAAAATGACACATTTTATTTTATGCTATGTATAATTTACCACAATTGAAAAAAAATATTTTTAACATAGCTGTCCAGAAACCTTAGAAAATGTGTTTTTTAAAAGTTTGACTAAAAATACAAACAAGGAAACGGAAGTTGTCATGCTAGTTACCACATATTTTTGTTGAGTGCATATGCCAAAAATCATTTTTTTTTCTTGTTTAGAACAATTAAATAATAAAATGAGTTACTTTACTTAAAAAAAAATCATTTCCCTTTGAGGCTGTGGTTGTCATGAACCTGGTGAAATGGCATTTCTCTGGTGATGTCTCAGGTCTAGTAGGCTTTTCACCAACTGGTGCAGGCCAAGGACTGAAGGTTTCATGTATCTGCTAGTAAACCCCAGGGTGACAGCACCACCTGCTCCCACTGCCTGGGCATCCAGAGCAAAGCTCTCTCTGAAGGATGCGCCCAAGTCACCCACACCACCTTCCCAAAGGCCAGTCGTGTCTCAGCCGAGTTAGTGTTGCTTTGAAGGAGTTTACAAGGGTGAGGCCAGAGGTGGGGTGATGGACACCTGGGAGTTGTAGACACCAGCAAAAGACTGGGGCCGTGTACTCTGTGATTCGTGCCCTGAACTTAGGTCCCTCCGAGAGCTGGGTAGAATATCACAGATCTGCTTTCATTCTTTCCACCATCTCTCTTCCAAAATAAAAAGAGTTTGAGAGAGGAGGTTAGAAGTTTAAACTTACACAATTTAAATATTTAAATATTCTACATAGAAACCGCAGTGTTCCAGATAGCCACTGGCCAAGTCTTGATTACTACAGAGAAAGTGGAGAAGATCAGTGAAGAGAGGAGAGATCCTTCTGATAAACGCTCCTGTTTGTACATCCCGCAGCTGTGCAGACAGACTCCTTCTGTGTGTTGGTGTCTGCGATGTTCCTAGGAGTGTGACTGTGGTGGAGGCTACATAAAAAGACCAAACTGTGAACAAGGCTCCTTGCATTTAGGGTATGCCTGAGGATTTTCAAGATAAACACAGAATTCTTTTGGAGAACAAGATTCACTCAAGTACCACCTCTCTGTGCTCTGTGTCTTTGTCACAGTGGTCCAGGAAGCTAAAAGTGAAATCGACTTTGCCTTTGGAAGCACCAGCCCTAACCAAGACCAAGAAAGCACAGGTGTGGTTCTCAGCCATTTCCCTTGGTATTATGAGTGTTGCAAGCGTTAAAGGACTTAGTTAAATTTATAATTTGTAGCTTTCAAAATAGGCCATGTGTTTGAAAATTCACAAGCAGTCAGTCACCACTAGATACCTGTGTGAAAATAAAAACCGATGTTCCTCCTAGCAGAGTAGGTAGGAAACGCTGAGAGTAATTTTGTCACTGTTGGTGATGTGGTGGAACTTACTGGAAGGCAAGGTTTGAGGAAGCCGAACTCTTCCACAATTACAATTAAAATCTGTTTGAGGTCAACCTCATGCAAATTCCTGACTTATGGGAAAACTATAAGTTTTGTAGGCTTCCTCAGAACATACACAGCTGAACACATCTTAATTCTTCAGATATGCTTAGAGCAACTTAATAGATAAAAAAATCACTTTAAAAGACAAAGTTGTTATGCAAAGGATATAGGGGAAATTCTGTCACAAATCAATGAAATCTCATGTGGTAAGGGATTTTCAAAGGCTTATAGATCCAGGATTAATATTTGTATATAGAAATATTTTAAGACTTTATTTTCCCTAATTAAAAGACATATTCTCATATTGTCCGCATGGAAAAACTGCATGTACCTGAGTTTAACATTAAAACTGGTACCCTATGTAATCTATTCTGCACAAATTTCTTGTCAAACTGGATTCACCCCAAGATGAGAAAACAAGAAAGTTGATTGGCAATGAGATGTTGCAGGACTAGACTCCCTGGGAGTGCTCACAAGACACTTGACCTTCTCATTCTGTTAGGGAGAGTTGGGTCTTCATACTCCTTTGGCATGCTGACCATTTAATTCTAAGTGGATTGAATGCACCTTAGTCAGTGATTTTTACTGGAATCAATATGCCTCTAGCTATACAAGTGTGTGTGTATGTGCGTGGGGGGCGGGGAGAAGAGGGTTGGTGCCTGTTTGAACTGCTATTACAAAATCCCTTAGGCTAAGTAATTAATAAACGCAAATTCTTTACTTGCACACACAGTTTTGGAGGCTGAGGAGTCCAAGATGATTAAGGTGCCAGCAGCTTTGGTGCCCACTGAGGGCTGTTCCCCACAGACTGGGCCTTCTGTGTCCTGCCAGCCCAGAAGGGGAAGACAAACTCCCTTGGGCCCCTTTTATAAGGAGATTAATCCATTAATGAGAGGAGAGTCTTTGTGACCAAATTACCTCCAAAGGCTCCACCTCGTAGTACTATTGCACTGAGATTAGTTTTCAGCATATCTGTTTGGGGGTGAACATGGACATTCAGAATGCAACACTGGGACGCTCTTTCCATTAGATCTTAGCTTCATTGTAATTCAAGGTAACTCCTCAATTTTAATCATTAATAACATCATGAGTGAAAATAATATCAGATAATTTAAATATAGTTGAAAAGTTTTATGTATTACTTTTTCATTGTTTAAATCTGACATAGGTAAGAGCTTTGCAACAAACAAAATGAGAAAAGAATGGTAGGTAAATTGTGAACCCTTCTTAAGCTTTTTAGTTTTTTCAAGACAAGGATTGTGTCTATCATCTCCAGTTCCCAGGACTTAAAAATGGCCAGAAGGTGCATGGGTGGGTATAAGGGTGGGTCTTTAGAAAAATGGATAATAGATGGATGGGTAGATGAGTTCAAGGCCAGCTTGGACTGTGCAGTGGGCTCAAGGTCAGCCTGAACTACATAGTGAGACCCTGTCTCAAAAAAAGGATGCATGGTGCATAGGTGGATGGATGAAAGGAGGGATAGATATAAGGATGGATGAGCGGACGGATTGATAAATGGGGTAATGGAAGAAGAGTGAGAAGGAGGGAGAGATGAAAGGCTGAACTACAGGAGGTTTTAAGACTTGATTGGCTCAGTGACATCTTAGACATGGAAAGAAAGTTAATACTGACATAGACTTATGAAAGCAATCTTGATGTACTTAATAATATTTCTCAAATCATGACCTACCCACTACAAATGTCAATAACGAAATGGGGGCACGCATCAGAAATACAGATTGTGGGACTGGTTCATTACATTGCCACACTGGAAGGTTAATTAAAGCTTGGGTTCCAGAAACGGGTTTTCACCAGCTCCCTGGGTATAGAAAATTTGAAAAGCATTCACAAATAAGGTGACATCAGAGAAACAAGACTTCTTTTATTTTTTATTATGTTTCTCAGTTGCTGTGCCCACAGGAAAACGAAGAGCACAGAGAAAAAGAAAATGTCTTTTCTAAGGATGACACCACAAAAGCACAGATTAAAAACAAATAAAACTCAGACTGGCTACCTGAGACTAGACTGGACAAACCACTCTGTGCTCAGCGTGGAGACCATGACTCGTGAACTATAGACACTTGTGTGCGGTAATTTAGAATGACATTAGTAAGGCCTGACATCTCCGTATGTGGGATGGTGAATAATTTTATAAAATGATACTTTCTTTGACAGAAAATGCATCTTTTTATTCAAACAATACAAGAAAATGCATCTTGAACATTTTAATACAATGTGGATGGAAATCATGCAGAAATATCCCGGTTTGTTCCCATCAGCAACATGGAGTATCTGGGAACGAGGGGCAGTTAATTCTCAGGAAGCAGGGTGTGCGTAAGATTGGGAATGTGCTTCAATACAAATGCCTAGGTGCTTAGCACATTTTGTACAGTTAAATAAAACGATGTTGGTATATGCTCAATATGAATCAGTAGAATCACAGTAGCTTTTGGAGTCTGTGTTTCAGAAATAGGTTCCCTGAAGCTAATGACTTTAATTTATTATCAGCATGTGTGATTCAAGCTATAGTTTAAATATTTATCCTGGAAACATTCACGGATGCACAATACGTTTACAGTACTAACTCTGGGTCATTCTCCAAGAGGTAGGCAATGATGGGAATGCTACATTTATTAAATCCTCTCCATCTGCAGTCTTCATTTCCTCTCTTGCTCTGTCTGAATGGCAGCCGGGGCCAACCCTGCTAAAACACTGTGTCAGCACTGACAATATAAAGGGTGAGATATGATTTCATTGTATGATGCTGTGGATCACAAGGCGCATGTTCACTCTGAAAACGTGAAGCTTCTCCTCAGACACTGTTATGAAACAGACTAAGCTTTTCAAAGATTAAAAGATAGGTGCATTGGGTTAGAATGTGGCTCTGAGGTAGGCACGTGCATAGCAGCATGAAGCACTGGGTTCCCTCCCTAGCACTGTAAAAAAAAAAGGTCCACTGGAAGTGGAAAATGTTTCGTGTAGATTGGCAACCTAGACACCCAGTTCTCAGAACGTAGGAGAAATCTCACTGCTGTCCAACTCCAAACTATTCTCATATTTTAGGTAAACAGTAATGTACTGGGGACAGTTAACTCTGAGTCTGTTTTTCTGCCTTGAGAACGGCAGTGGTACCTATTTTCAAGGCTCATAAGGGCTCATAAGGGCTCATAAGGTATTTTTCTTAACTATCCATTTACCTGGTGTGCCAACTGCAATGGCAACACCCATTTTCCATACTGCTTGGTTGATACCCACATGGGCTGTTAAGTATTTTTAATATCATCCTCAAATAATTTTTAAACCAAATAAAATAATTACACCCAGGGACGCTACATTTGGCTGGGGATTTAGCTCAGCGGCAAAGCGCCTGCCTGGCAAGTACAAGGTTGTGAGTTTGGTTCCCGGTACAGGAGAAAAACCAAAAATAAAATAAAATAAAATAAAATAATTATAACTACCATTTATTGAACTATGCATTGGTCAGTAAATTGGAGCACTTATAAATTGTCCTTAAAATAAATAAATAAAGAAATGAAGTCCTTAAACCAGGCATGGTGCCGCACACCTGTAATCCTAGCACACCTGCTGAGGCAGGAGGACTGCCACTAGTTTGAAGCCAGCCTGGGCTACATAGTGAGTTCAAGAACAACCTGGAACACATAGCAAGACCTTGTCTCAAGATAGTAATAATAATAACTCCTTAAATGGATTATCACATCTAATCAACTCAACTTTAAAGATAAAAAAAATAGCCCCTGTACTCTCTCCCTGCTTAGCATGGATTCCAGTTGGGTTCACCATTATTGCACTGCTGTACCTTGCCACCCACCAATGTGGACATCTTCAGCATTTTGTGGGAGGGCTCATAAGGTATTTTTCTTAACTATCCAGGTCACCTCTTTCCCCATCTAAAGCCCCTTTTAATGTTCTCTGACTTTAAATGGTTAGCACAATAAGCTTGTCCTCATTCTTTTATGATGAAAAATAAAGTTTTTTCGCATTTAAAAACTGGAGACTCATTAAATCACTAACAAATAACAGAGGTAAACTCTAAAAGCAATATAATGTTAGCCTGCGTTTAGGAAGGTGCGCTCTTCTAGAGCAGGCTGGGCCTTTCCCCTCTGGACAGGACATTTTGACTAACAAACCGGATTTCTCAAAGATGGAAGAGGTGTGGCATGTAACCCACAGCACATGAAGTGAAGGCCTGGACGTTACTTCTGGAAATGGCTTGATGGGAAACACAAGAGCATTCTACCCCATCACAGGGAGCAAAGATGGGCCTCTTTTGTAAGCCTGGTTTGGAGTAGAGATGCAGAATTAGTACACAAGGTAGACACGGCAAGGTAGGTTTGGATTTAATGTAAAGATAAATTTTCAAAAACAGAAATAAAAAGAGAAAGACTTTTAAATTGAAACATGCTTTTTACGGCCAGGAGAGTTTCTGCTCTGGACTTGATTAAGTCCAGGCCAGGCAGGGACTTAGCAGGGTGCTGTGACTCGCCGAGCTTTGATCTGTGTTTGGGTTACATGGCCTCCCAACTCTAGAGCCCAGCACTCGACACCAGGGGAACAAAGAAGATACTGATCTTTACAAGCTGGTATCGCATCCTCAGGACCAGCCCCCCAAGACCAGCCCCTTAAATACCTTGCAGTAACTCGCTGTGCTGTTCCGGAGGGCCATCTGGAAAGACTGCTGTGAGCCAATCACTAGACTGTGGGGAGAAAAGCAGCTGCTCATCCATTCAACAGATGCTGATCAGACAGCGCCTGGTCACTAGGCTTCTGCTGGTGAGCAAAACAGACACACATCTCTGCTCTCCTGGGCATTATCTTCTAGCAGGGGGGCAAGGCCATAAACACTGGCAGGAAGACCAAGGAGGTCTCGTTGTCGTTAGACGAGCATGAGAAAAGCAGCAAGCTAGGCTGCTAGGTTAGCGGCATGGTGGCTGGGGTGGGGCACAGGGCGGACAGGAAGTGTATGGGCTGTCTTGCTGGGGGCGCCAGGGCTAGCTAATGGCCACACTTGATGCTTCCCTGGCTTAGCGTGAGCTACTCATTTCAGCACTCTCTGGGATTAATCACTCATGGTCTCTGCCGAGAGCAGAACTGAAGGGATGGAGCTCACTTTGGCTGCTGTTGGGTTTCATCCTTATGCAAAGGACTAGGTCAGAGGTTAACCAGCAGCATCAAAGACACAAGTCTTTGGACAGCGGGAAACAGGCAAAAGGGTTCTGAGTGAAGCCCACTTGAGAGGCTCACCCTGTGCATGAGGCAGCTGCACCGTAACACTCCTAGGGCTCCTTCCAGGGACATCAGTTCTTGCAGAAGGAGGGACCACAGCAATCATGACGCTCCTGCCAGGCACAGGCTCAGCACATCTGGGAGCGGAGTGCACTATGCACCTCCTGCTGCAAAGAATGTGCAGATCTCCGAGATCTTCGTTTTTAGGCATTTGCACTGTTTCATAGTTTATTGTTTTAAGATAAATAGCTACTTGTAAATAATTCAGGCAACAGAAAAAAATAAAAACTGAGCAAAAATTTCCATAACTCTCATAGCCTTATAGTAGGAAAGGTTTGTGCTGACCTCCAGACATTTTACCAGCAGTTAGGAAGTAACAGTGTATGTGTGTGTGTGTGTGTGTGTGTGTGTGTGTGTGTGTGTGTACATACACATGTGTGTGTAATGATTGAGAGTGTGTGTATGTATAATATGTGGACATATGTGTAATAGATGTGTATCTTCTCCAAATATAAAAAAGTTTGCACATATTCTGCTGTGTGACTTAAAACTATATCAGAGACATTCGTGAGTTTCAGTACAGGATAGATCTGCCTCATTTTTTTTTAGCAACAGCATAAAATTCCAGGCTATGATAATAATATAATTCATTTATCAGAACTATTGGATTTTTTTGTTCCTTCTTTTTATTTTTGGTCTTTGCCTTATGCAAAACAACAGAAATAAAACCTTTTCCAACCTCAGAATTAAAGCAGCTCCAGCGGTAAGGTTTAACAATAACCAGACAAATACAAGTTAGAACTGGATATTAATTTTCACCCACAAGATTGGCAATTAAATATTAATATTATGTTTTTGGTGAAGATATGAATAAATAGGTACATCCTGTTATGTGACACCGTATTTCATGAGGGAAAATGTGCATTTCCATCCATGAATGATTCATAAGGTAGGCAACTAAAGGTTTTCTTTTCCCCTAAGTTTATTCAATGTCTCTTCACCAGTCAGTGTTGCCCCTTTAATTTGAAATGTTATCTTATCATATAATTATAAAATCCCAAATGGGGAATTTATCTATTTCTCTACTTTTTATTTTGTTTTACAAATCTCCATCTCTCTGTCACCAGGAACATCACTATTGGGCTGGACAAATGCAGCAGGCCTGCTGGAGGCCCCACCCCTCTTTTTAAATGTGGCTTAGTGACCCCAAGATGTTCTAGTCTCAAATTAGCAGTCTATTTTCTACACAAAAATGAAATTGTGTTAAACTTTCACTTTGAGATTTGGGAAAATGAATTTCTCTAGAATATTGAATTTCCTCCTCTGAGGACAGGGTTCAGCTCTCTGTGGTCTCTAGGTTCACATTACATTTCAGTGTTGTCACTTAGTTTAAAGCACATATCTTCTCTTCTTTCTTTCTTTCTATCTATCTATCTTTCTTTTTTCTTTCTTTTCTTTCTTTCTTTTTTTTTTTTTTTTTTTTTTGAGACAGGGTTTCACTATGCAGTTCAGGTTGGTCTTGAATTCACTTTGTAGCTCTGGCTGGCCTCGAACTCACAGTGATCCTCCTGCCTCAGCCTCTTGAATGCTGGGATTACAGGCATGTGGCACCATGCCCAGCTGTTAAAGTGCAAACATTTCTTATTATGTTATGTGTTAGGTTAGATGTTTTTACTCCAGCTATGTATTTGCTATATGAATAATTACATATAGAAAATATTATAGAATTTATGTGTCCATAGGCATTTAAGAGATATTTTTTGGTTAATGTTTTGGACTTTTCTAACTTTGTAATAATATATTCTATTCGTAAAGATAATATTAACTTTTAATTTCCAGTGTTTTCACACTATTTTTTCTTGTAGTAATCATTGAACATTTAAGATGGATGAAGAGAATGTCAGTAGGCCTTGTTTTAGTTGTTGATGGCTTTCTACAAACGTCCTTCTAAATTATACTAATAGGCATCTTTGTGAAGAAAGGCTGCTAATGTTCTCTTTTCCTTCTTGTGGTACTGCAGACTGAACCTAGATCTTTAGCACTGAGCTACATCTCAGCCCTTTTAAAAAAATTTTCTGTTTTGACATAGGGTCTTGCTAAACTGCTGAGGTTGGATTGCAATGCTCATGCTTCAGCCTCCCAGAGTGCTGGTATTACACGCATGCACTGGCACACCTGGCTGAATTTTTAAACATAATATTAATGTCTATCTAAGCGATCATTTATCTTCTTTTATCTTTGTAGCGAATTACAATTGTATTCCTAGAATAAAGACTTCATTATGGTATATATTTTAAAATACATGTAAGTATTCATTTGGCTAGTATTTTTAATTAAAATTTTTGCATTAATTTTCATAAACGGTGCTGGTCCCATGTGTTCACTTTCTTTTTGTTTGCTTTACTCTTTTATGAGATGTCCTTCTACAGTTTCAGTATGAGGATGTCCTGCTCTAAAAGTATTTAAGTAACCTAGGAATTACCTGCTTCTTGGTTTTACACAGTTTTTCTCTAGAATTACTGTGCAGATCTTTGATACTTTTCAAATTTTGCTTATGGCTATTGATAATTTTTTCCATTTATCTTTTAAAAACAGGGAAACACAATGTAAAGATGTCCACTGAAGCATTGCTCCCATTTGTGAAAAATTAGGAAGTTCAGTATCTAGTACTAGGGATGAGTAGAGGACTAGCAAGGCAAATAAGGTTATGTGTTAGGTGAGTATGCAGCCTTCAAAAATAATAAACACGAAAAGTACAAAGTGACACAAAGGATTAACAATGACAAATGAGTGTGTGTTGTCACTTCACCACACAAAACGTGTACACGTGGAGAAGAAGCCCATCTGTGGGGTGCTTCTGTGGGGTTACGGATTCTTTTCTTTTCTTTTGAGAAATCTTCCAAGCTTTCTAAAACATGAGGTACAGACTGACAGCAAATCTTAGGAGTCTGTTGCCTGGTGCTTGCCTGACTCCACTCCTGCAGACCATGGCTGTGGCTAACTCGTTTACATCTTTGTGCCTCAGCCACAAAGATCAAACACTCTGACGCGTTTATAGAAGCACACGAAAGAATTCCTGGCGCATAGCAAATGTTAATTTAAGTCTTCATATTCCTTACTAAAAACATTAAAAGACAGGAAAATGTTCATTACTTCCTTCATCAGATGCACCCCATAAAAACTCACTTATTTTAATACTTGCATCTTGTTGCCCTTTAACTTAGAGGAGGAAATTGCTAACAGGTAAAATTAAATTGAGAAGTATAAACCGACAAGGTTTCATCTAAGAAGCAGGCCACTCAAAGAGATCACCTTCTCTGACCCAGAAACTGCAGCAGCAGATGCTTGGAAGGTTTGGAAGGAAAAGATGGCTGAGACTGGCTTATAGGGGCACAAGGCAAGTGCCAGCAGCATGAGTCTTTATTCCTTTTAGAAGACCCGCTAGGCAAAAATGGACCGATAGTTAACCAGTTCATCGGTTCATATTTTTCTTGTACTTCTTACCCAAACAGACCATCTTTTCTTTGTGTTTACCAGCTTGATGGGGAGGAGAAGCTTCCATTCCTGATGCTGAAACCAAACTTTGACAATGAGTGTAAAGAGTTTTATTGCTGTTACAACCATTCAATCAGGGGATGATGTACATAAGGTCTTGTATTTTAATTTAGCAATGTCCAGAATGTTCTGGAGGCTAGAATCAGACCTGGAGAAGGGTGCAAATTCTCTGGCAGTATGATCTTTATTTCTGCCAGATCTCAAAGCACAGTGTTGCTGTACCCCAGATTTCCACTGCTTTTTTTTTTTTTTTGTCTTTTTGAGACATGGTTTCACTATACAGTTCAGGCTGGCCTTAAACTCACTTTGTAGCCCAGGCTGGCCTTGAATTCATAGCAATCCTCTTGCCTCGGCCTCCTGAGTGCTAGGGTTATAGGTGTATACCACCATGTCCCCCCGCCGGTGCTTTCATGAACAAAAGTTCTGATGTAATTTTTCCCACTTCCATCACAACCAGTGAGAAAGCCTAATCCTCTTTCATGTGAGATACCCTGAAGTGGAATCTGAAGACCCCACTATCTCTTTGTGACTCGTTCTTATCCTTGGCAGGATTTTAAACCCAGGGCCTAGTGCAGCCAGGCTTTAGTGCCCCAGGGCTCCCTCAATGAAAAGCACAGGATTGCTTTATCTTACAATGGATTTTCCACTTAACTGTGGCCTTAGAGAAAAGACAGAACACCTCTGGAGGAAAACCCAATAACACTTGTCCCACACACTACCTGTCCACATTCCTTGCAAGCTTCATGGACTTCATTCTCAGAACATCTAGGGCAGCAGCCCCCAAACTTTTTGGCACAAGGGACTGGTTTTGTGAAAGATGATTCTTCCATGGGACAGGGTTGGTGGTGGATATGGTTTCTGGATTGGATTCTCAGAAGGAGCTCTCACCCTTGCATGCACAATTCATATAGGGTTCACACTCCTATGAGAATTTAACCACACCACAGATCTGATAGGATATAGAACTGAGATGACAGTTTAAGCAATGAGGAGGTATGTAAATACAGATAAACCTTCCAGAGCTCATCTGCCACTCACCACCTCCTGGGTGGCCTGGTTCAGACTGGTAGTGGTCCTTGGCCTGGGGTTTGGAGACCCCTGCTCAAGAGAACAAATGAGCAATTTCTACTGTAAATTCACAAAAATGAATACATATGGAATACCAAAGGGGAGCATCATCTTAGAGCTACTTCTTAAGCACCTGAAAAGAACATCCTCACAAAATAAAAGGCAGAATTGCTCTTTCATCTACCGCACACTACAGCACACAGTAGGTGAATCAAACTGTGTTAATCAGTGACAAAATACCTGTGAAAATCAGCTTAAAGGAGGAAAGATATCTTTGTGCTCACAGTTTCAGAGGTGTCAGTCCATGGTCAGGTGGCTCCATTGCTCTTAGGCTGTGGAAAGAATACCACAGGAAATACACAGGAAGTACATGGTGGAGCAAAGCTGCTCCCTTCTTGGTGGACAGAAAGGAGAGGATGGGAGAGGGTAAGAGAGGGAAGGAAGGAAAGGGAGAGGGAGAGGGAATGAGGGAGAAGGAGAAGAAGGGGAAGGGAGGAGGGATATGGAGGGAGAGGGAGAGACTGAGAGGAGCCAGAGCCCACATACCATCCTCAAGGTCACACCTCTATAATCCACTCGTTTCACTTTTCCCTACCTCTTAAGTTTCCATTACTTCTTAAAATGCCATCAAATTATGATTCCATCACGATGATATAAGAACCCTTGTGATCCATTCACTTCTCAAAAGTCTGTCATCTGGCAACCAATCCTTTAGCACATGGTCTTCAAGGGACATTTTAGATCCAAACCATAACATAAAACTAAAATTACAAGTAAGCTGAACTTGCGGAACAGCCATTGCAAGAGAGGTGGGATCTCAAGGGGCCAAGGAAAGGACAAAGGGGTTGGACGAGATCGTCTGTGTCCACCAGTGTCAGCCTGCAAGAGAGGGGTGGTTTTTCTTCCCCCTGCAGATCCTCTGGCACTCATCTTCCAGCTGTGTCTGTGATCCTCCTGAAAGATGAGGTTGAGGGTGTGCTGCCTGTTCTGCTAGGGAAATGTCCCTGCAGGGGTGGCGCGGAAACCTGAGAGATTACCCATAATAAAGTCCTAATGTAGATGGCAAGCAAATTGGAGGGTGGGAAATCCAGAAAACTGGTCCAGTCAGGGAAGGAGGTAGAGAAGAAGGAGCTGGGGAGTCATTCCAACCCAAGTGCTGCTTCCAACGCCACTGTGGCATGCTTCCTATCATGGATAGTATGAGCACCCGCTACCTGGTAGTATTTCCCTGGGACACAACTTCTGCATGTGTGTGGTGAGGGCTCTGAGCCCAGTTCTCTGTAAAGTTCCTCAATGTCCTGAGCTTCATGAGTCCTGCTTGTGGAAAGAACCATGAGAAAGGCAGGTGTTCAGAGAGGGGTTAGCTGGTGGGTGATATGTGGTAGTCTTCAGGCTTCTCATGGAGCAGTGAAGACCCCTGAGAGCTACTAGGCAGGGAGATAAAAACAGACATCATGCTCAGAAAGCTGATTCAACAGCAGAGTGTACTGTGGATGGGGAGAAACTGAGGCAGGTGCAGCAGCCCTCAGTGAAGCCAGCAGGGAGAGAGGTGACATCATAAGACATGACATAGAGTAAGCCTGGAAGTTTCAAGGCTGAACCTTCACAGTGAGCTGTGAGGGCACTGAACCAACTGAGAACTTGATGGAGAACTGGCTTACAGGTATGCAGAACGGCAGGTTTTCACTCTGAGTCTGACCATGATGTCTTGTAGGGGAAAGTTAGAGAACATTACATTGGTAAGAATGTGGAAGGACCAAGAATTCCTGAGAAATCAGAAGTGTCTCAAACTCACGTTTCCGGAGTACTAAACATTTGGCAGATAGTGTGTTGAGTATTTTCTTCAAATTAAGGTGAAATTCACCCAACTTAAGGTGAACATTCAGTGGTATTTAGAACATCTGTGGTAGGATTTACAGAGCTCTTCCATCACTCCATCAAACCTCCTGTGCTCATTAAACAATTACTCCACACTTGCTCCCCACCTGCCTTTTATCTCTGGTTTGGCCTATTCTGGAAACATCAAGGAAACAGAATATGTTGCCTTCTGTGACCTGCGGATCACACTCAGCACACATAGTAAGAGTCACACATGTCCTATGTTTTGTGACTAAATGACATTCCACCACACACATGGACCGTATCTTGCTTATCTGTTTATCCACTGCTGAGTATGTGGGCTGCTTCCACTTTTTGGTGATTTGGTGACTGCTGGTCTGAGGATTTATGTCACATGTTGAATGTTTCCCCATGCATCATTTCTTGCTTTCTGAAGCTACCTGGGTGGCACCATCTCCCTCCCTGCTGCTATGCTACTGGCCAGCTTAGGGATGTGAATTTGACAGAGAGCTTGTCTTCTGAGCACCACCCTGCCATTTATAGTGCTGGCTCTAGTCTAAGGCGATGAGATTCAGGTTTCTGCCTCCTCATACAGACCTCCTGGGTCCGTAGGAATCCTCAGGTGAACTAAACTTCCTTAATGCAGATGTTACCCCTGCATGTACACTAAGACTCCAGAGAAAGACCATGGCACATGCAGGGAAGGCCATGAGGGACCCTTGTCTCCCCATGCAGGACTTCCCAGTCGGACTCACAGGGTGACATGGGGCAGGCACCTGGGATTCCCTTGAAGGCCACCTCTGCTGCCCACTGAGGAACTGCATTCTGTGGCCTGTTTCTTTCCTTCTCTCCCTCTCGACAGAGACTCGACAGCTGGCTCCACACTAGAGGCCCCTTAGATGGCCTCCTGGAAGGCAGGAAGTATGTATCAAGAGGCCTCAGCTTCCTTCTGATTAAAATGAAGTTTAAAGGTAAATTTAAAAAGAACTTGAGCAATCCAGGATGTGCTCATTGCAGCCACCTGGATGTGGGGACTGACACAGAAATCTGCACCACTGGAGGAAAGGCGTTCCACATTTCTGGAAACCCACCTGGCAGTGCCCAGCCTGGACTATCCTGGAGCACCCTGGTGGGGAGGGGGGACGCTGAAGGCAGAGGCAGAGCTGGAATGCAGGTTTGGAGATTTTTCACTGCAGCTGTTCACGGCTCTGGCTTGCAGCAGTTTCCACTGCCTGGATTATCCCGGACTCTTCCTCCTCTGGCGAATGGAAGTTGTGTAGAGATTGTCACAGGAGCCTTTTCTGAGCAACAGAGGAGAAGCAATCATCTTGTAAGTATAACAAAGCTGGCCAGAAGCATGGCTATTTTGAGACTGTTATGAGTCTTCCTAAGAGGCTCAACAGATTTCTTTTAATACCTTTGGAGAGACATTAATATGCTCAAAGAGCACATGAAAGAAATGCAGACTGGGGGCCTGAGTATCCGTAAAATATCTTCCAGGCACCAGTCCCAGGGCGCACAATTCCTGCCGCAGAATGCAAACGAACTCACCAACTAAACGAAGGTTGTTATTCTACTGGAGCTCAGACTCGACTCCAATTAGCAGGGACCGTGCCCATAATTATTCATGTTCCTTTTTTCCCCTCCCTAAAATAGCCCCTTGCAATGCTGAACCTTTAAATGGGCATTTCTTACCAATTGATTATTTCCTTTTAAAAATGGATTTGTGAGGCAATATTAAAATCATCTCAAATTTAGCCAACACGGAGCTCTTTTTTCTGAATTCCTTAAAGTGTGTATAATCTGTGCCACACAATTTAGCACATAATTACTGCTGTCTTACTTGATTCTCTAATTGCATGTGTGTGTGTGTGTGTGTGTGTGTGTGTGTATGTGTGTGTAGTTCTCCTTCCCATCATCCAATCTAAGATACCATACTATATTCTTCAAGAGAGATAAAACCTGTAGCCTTGAAATTCCAACATTTCTCTTTCTCCACACACACCCTGGCTGGCTGGAGCTGAAAACATACATCTCGACTAGTAAGAGTTAGAAACAAGTTTAGTTTCAGGGTTTAAAAGCAGCACAGGCATGTGGAGAGCTTTACGCAGAGGCTACAGAGGAGACTGTGTTTGCTGAATTCAGGGACGGGCTGCAGAGAAGCAGGAAGGGAGAAAGCTCAGTTTTGTTTTGTTTTTAGAAAGCTCGTGTTTGAACCAAGCTGGTGATTTGAGAAGACAGCCACTTCTCTCTCAACTAAGAGCTTCAAGCAAATGTGACATTCACAGAGTTCTCCCAGCCAGTTAGTCACTGACTGAAAAATTACTGAAAGGGATTTAACTACATCCGAACTTGGAGGCCGGCATCCCTTTTAAAGAAGCATATGGAAATCATTTCTGCTGCTGGTTATATTCACATGAGCTCAGTATTGGGATTTTCTGTGTCCTGAGGAGTCAGCCCTCAGAGCCAGAAATGGAAGAGGGAGGACCGGCTTCAGGAATGTTCTGGAAGAAAGAAGCCAGCCCTGACTGGAAGCACTATATTCTTATTACCTGATTGTTATTTTCCCACATGGACTGTGTTTAAATCACCACACACACACACACACAGACACACACACAGCTTCTTGAAGATGGTTGATTTTACAATCATAGCTTCTGCTGTTTCCATACGGACTCTCTTCTCCAGCCCAAGAATTCTTAGAGTTAAGCCTTCCCTCCCTGCAGCTTTCTAATCACAGCTTCCAGGGGCTGCTGTTTATCTTGATGGGCAGGGATTTGCTTGTGTACACGCCCCTGAGGAAGAAGTGGGGCTCTTTCAGTAATCCAAAGTGTACCCACCCAGGGCTAGGCTAATCCCCATCCACAAACCCGGTCTTAATGGGGAAGGGAGTTGCTCACAATGATCCATTAGCACCCAAACCATCTGGGGAGAAGGCCCTCCGAGAGACTACAGTGTGCTCCTGAAACTTTCAAAGTCTTGCAGAACTGGTTTAAAAGTTTGGCTGGTTTTTAGAATCGGTGGGTGTAATACTTTGGCACAATTTTACAGATAAAGCATTGTGGTTAGATCTGAAGTATTCTTTAGTTTTGACTCTTAGTTTGGTAATTCCCTGAACATGGCTTTTTGGGGACAATGAACCAGCTCTGATTTGGTGATGGTGTTGCTAGGGACAGAACCTCAGGGCCTTATGCTTGCTACCTCCAGCCATAGCTCTGACATGTTTTGAAAGGCATTTCTCCAACAGGGAAATGTAGTAGTGTGGTACTATTCATTATTCATTAAGTTTCTATGCACGCATAATCCTTGTATAGAACACAAAGTAAAAATAACAAAAGCATCCATTTCTGCCTCTGGAAGAGTGATCAGCTTCTCATCGTGTACCCAACTACTGCTTCACTGTGTCCCCAAGTGAAGTTATGGAGAGCCAGGTTACAATGTTGTTGGCATATATCATCACAATGTGAGCTTTTTCTTTACTCATGGAGCCTCTAGTTTTACAACAAAGTTTTTAAAAGCAACTTTAGAATTTGTGATGGCTAATTGCACATGCTAGTATGGCTATTCTGCCTAGTTGTTTGGTCAAATGCCAGCCTAGGTATTGTTGGGAAAAGGTGTAAGGTAGTGGATTTGGGGTAAAGCAGACTGTCCTAATACGGTCGGGCCTCATCCAATCAGCTGCAGGCCAAGACTGAGGCCCCTTGGAGAATGCAAAATCATCCAGATTGCAACACAAAGACGCTGCCTGAGTTTCCGGCTTGCTGAGGTCAACTCCTCCCTAGGTCTCAATATTGGCCTGCCCTGCGGATGCAGACCTGCTGGCCACACAGCTCCGTGTGTGTGTGTGTCTCTGTGTGTGTGTGTGTGTGTGTGTGTGTGTGTGTGTTTTGTGTATCTCCTACTGGTTCTGTTAACTTGGAGAATCTAAATACAAATACCATATAATCAGAAATGGTGGCATTTAGGTTAAAACAAACAATTCTTTTTCTTCCTGAGTAACTTGAATTTGGTTAAAGATGAAGTTCAAAATATATCTTGAATTATGTTTTAAAAAACCCTCATATTGCTTCAGGTTTTTTTGTTTTGTTTTGTTTGTTTGTTTGTTTATTTTTGAGACAGAGTCTTGCTAAGTAGTTCAAGCAGGCCTTGAACTCATTTTGTAGTCCAGACTGGCCTCAAACTCATGGATCCTCCTGCCTCAGCCTCCCAAGTACTAGGATTACAGGCATGTACCCCTATACTTGGCCTTTTGCTTAAGGTTTATAAGATGAGTGTTCATATATAATCTTAAGAAAAACAATTCATAAAGTAAAATATGTCTCCAGGACACTAGACATAACTAAAAGTCATTTTAACAACAAATTATTTTTAAACAACAAAAAGTGCCAGTTAAGTTTGTATGGAGATATAGACAGTACAAGTGGTTGCATATTCACAGAACTTACAGGAACAAAACCTCTCAGAAAAACAAAACACATAATAGTTCACTGCAAAAATAAGACACTGTATCTATTTGCTTAAAAGTAATGATAAAATTTACAATTTGGCTGAATGAAATTTTACAGTTGTAAACAACCTTCATTTGAGAAAGTGGCACTTTTAGTGTTCTCAGTCTCACATCAAGTCTGTCTTGTCATGCTGTGAACAAAAGGAAGGCTGGCTTCAGAGTCAAAGCAGGAGCAGGCAGCACACTGGCCACACCAGATCCTCTGCCTCCGAGGGAGACACCAGACATGTGACCCCATGGCGCTCAGAGCCAGGATGGGTAGAGTGGTGCCAGCAGGGCACATACCTCAGGCAGGTAGAAGCTTTCTCCAGGGTAGCTGTCCTGTGGAAGGGCAGAGGAAGAACCCTTTGCATTGCCCAGGGTGCAGATGCCAAGCAGGCAAAGGGCACACTAGGACAAGCAAGAACACAGGGCCTCAGTTGCAAAAATAAAGTGATTCCTTGAGTTCATAAAAGGACTCTGTATTTTTCACACAGTTAATATTAAATTGCTGGGCATGGTTGTGTACACCTATAAACCGAACACTCTGGGAGGCTGAGGCAAGAGGATTGCAAGTTTGATGCCCCTCCCAACTCCCAGGACAATTTAGCAACTTAGTGAGACCGTGTCTCAAAATAAAAAATAAATAAACAAAAGGGCTGGAGATGTAGCTCCGTGTGAAAGCCTCGGGTTCAGTCTCCAGTACCACCACCACACACACACACACACACACACACACAAAACAACAAATAAATCAGTTTCTGAAATTTCTCAGGTTGGACTTTAGAAGTAGAAATATCTTTATAAGCTGATATGAAAAATAAGATAACATCTTACACTTAGAAGATTCATAAAACGTATGAATCCCCACTACCCCCTTATTTTCACTTTATTCCTTGCAGTCTCCTCTAGCAGTAAGAGAGCAGACATTCTAATCACCTCTGCAAGCAAAACCATGAGATTCAGAGTGTAAACAGCCCTGAGGGCGGGGCAGGGCCCTTCTCAGTAAAGCTGGGTCTCAGGTCTCCTTTGTTCTGTCTCGAACTCCTTTGTTTCATACTTTATAGTTATAGTACAGTGGCTAAATACAGTTCAACAGGTTCTTGTTCCTCTAACTTAAAGGTGACCTTCGTCAGATTGGTACCCGAGAGGGGGAGGAGCACACACAGCCTCTGGATGGAAGGCGTCAGTCATACAGTAAATAATGCTCCCAACTCTGCCCGCTACTGCAGACAAGGATGATAAAGTGTTCCTCTAATCTCCCCTGCAGCTAACAAGCTCTGGGTTTGGGGCATGCTTATTGCCCCCATGTGCAAGTCTCCAGATTCCTCATCAGCCACCATGCCTTGGCCATCGTGCCTCGGCCTCCCCCAGCTCACCCTGGCTGACCAAGAATGTTGCCTTTCTGAGATCATGGTTGATGAAGCTTCCCTGGGGTCGTCTCCTCCTTATGGCGAGTGAATGCTGATGGGGTGTTTTCTACCTCTGTGGAGGTTGTGTGTACTTCTTTGGGCCGCTGGGAATGAACAAGGCCAGAAAAAGCCTGATTAGAGCTGACTGATTAGCAAAATTTGGTACCAATAAGAACACTGAAAAAATTCATTAGCTTAGCTGAAAAGTCTTCCAATACAAGTACGACGTGCAGCACAATGGCTGCCTAAGACTGAAGAGGGCAAGAAGGCTAGTGATGGTTTCCTAAGGAAGCACAGCACAGCCTGGGAATAAGACACCTGGTTTCCATTCAGACAGCCATGGGAGCACCTTGTGATCCTGAGCTAGATGCTGCGGGTCATGTGACACTCCCTTCCGAAAGGACACAGCGTATTGGCAGGTAGCAAGCAGGTCCTGTAAAGAAACTGGATAACCTTAGAAGATGCAGAGATTCCATGAAAGCATGCAGAACCACAGACTAAGATCATATTTGCAAAAAAGAAAATAAAATAGACAGCTTTTAAAACTGCCTTAGCAGCAGCCAGGCACAAAGATAATTTCTAGCAAAACTGCTCCCCATGGCTTGCCTGTGAAATCAGATACACCTCGACTCTATACTCAGGCACAAACTCTGTAAGGTCTGCTTTGCTTCCTGTGTTCCTTGGTTTGCATTGGCACAAATATTGAACACGTGTCACAGACACTTGGTCAGATATCCTCTCATTTGATAACAGAGAGCCAGTCTGTCCCTTCTCCAAGTTCCCCTCCTTGGCTTTAGGAGCAGTCTCTGCCTTTTCTGCTCTCTTCTCTTTCTCCAGGCCACAGAGGCACACTGGTGTCAGAAGCTGTGCCCGGTGGATGTGCGGCACCGTCACAGGAGCTAGGCCTGGATGCAGCGGCCTTCATGGGGCATGCAGATACCCAGATTCTTGTTGATTCTAGAAGACGGACGTTCACAACCCAGTGGCTGCACATGGAGAGGGCTCTAGGCAGCCCCAGAATAGTTGAGAAGCAGAAGAGACAAAACAGGAGGCACAGCTCACTTTATAGCATCTGCTCTTGTGGTAACTCACCCACCCTCTCAAGAACTACCCTCATCCTTCTTAACCACCTTGTCACCTCAAGCAGGCTCCACAACCTGTGAGCACCAGCATGGGGACAACAAATTTCCACACGAGTTTCTGAAGGGACAACCCCACGGCAGGGAGCTAAATCCAATATCATGAGCATTGCATTTGGGCTAAGACCTTTGACATCAGATGGTGTGTGAAAGGATGAGGAAGTACAGGCAGCTTCCATGGATAGAAGGGCATCAACCACATAGTAAACAAAGTCTGCTACTAACTGTGCTGCTACTTTGCGCAAGAGTTACAAAGCACTTCTGAAATAGTAGTTCTAATTTTCTCTGTAGCCAAGGATTTTCTTATTGCTTTCACTGTTCTGGGGACAATGTAATGTCACCCTCAGTGGCAGAGAAGCATCAGTACCACTTGGATGACAAGATTTCTCAGAATAAGTGAGTTCTGATTGCCCACATGGCAGAGTTTAAACGGAAGGAGTACCTATGGCATTCCTGGCTTCCTGGGGATGGTCTCTGACCATCTGCAACAGCCTACCAGCCCCAATAGTGATCCCCTGAGAACCCATTAAGACTCAATTTCTGGGATCCATAGATAGCTAGAATTATGATGGGTTTTTTTTGTTGTTTTTTTTTTTTTTTTGTTTTTTTCTAGAATTATGATGGGTTTTTTTTGTTGTTTTTTTTTTTTTTTTGGTGCTGGGAATTGAACTCAGGACCCTGCACTTGCCAGGCAGGCGCTTGTGCTGTTGAGCTATATCCCCAGCCCTGCTCAGAATTATGATGCTACTGTATCAGCCCAACTTTGATATCGACTGAGTACCCACCATGTGCGCTACATAAGAGACCGCTTTTCACACTCTGACCTACTCTCTGCTTCAGTGCTTACCAGCACCGTATGAAATAGTCATTATTATTCCCACTGGGTTGAGGAGAGGCTGAGGTTCTTGAGAAATTAAGCAATTTTCTTCTTTCTCCTAATAACACACACAGCTAGAGGCAGGACTTGGACTCAAATTCATTCACTAATTCCACAGATACTGAGAACTTGCTCTGATTCTAAATGTAATACCACTTCACCACACTAAAGCTTACCACCCCACCTCCCTGCTTTGAAAGATGAGAAAATTGAAGGCCAATAGAGAACCTTCTCAATCAACTAAGCTAGTTGCTGGCAGAGACAGGATTAAACTCCAGGGAGCTAATTGGAGTTCATTTATCACTGTTTCCTTAATGAGCCCAAATATACTTTACAATATAAAAATAAGCGTGTTTTCATGTATCCTCAACAAGTCCTTGTATCTTAACAAAGAATCTAAGGAACTTTCTGGATGTCATCAATACAGAAACACTTGATTGTGTCCACCCAAAGAAATGGGAATGCCAATATTCTGGCTATCAGTGGGAACACCAAGCAGGCAGGCCCCTCCTCTAGTCCTGTCCTAGTAGTTTATTTCTGTTCAGTTTTGCACACACATGAGCAGACATGTAAGTACAGGAAAGATTTCTCTTCTGAGCTTGGCCGAGTTGGGAAGAATTATACCACATGAAGACAAATATATGAGAACTAACTTGACATCAATTTCCAAATAAGCTCAGTAATTTTTCAGGGGTCACTTGAATACAATGGGAAGGTTGTATGTTCCAGGAACCTGAGTCCCTAGATAAAAGTCTATTTATCCACCATTCAGAAAGGGTATGTGAAAATTTGGTTTTGTAGCCCAGGATGTGAACGTTTATTTCTTATTAGGTGCTGTTTTCATTGTGTTTGTGCTGCTATGATAAAATGCCACAGGCTGGGTGACTTATAAAGAAAGAAGTTTATTTCTCACAGTTTCTGGACTCTGGGAAACCCATGATGGCAGGTGGTTAAGGGACAATGTGGCGTCATCCTCGGCAGAAGGACAGGAGAGCAAGAAGGAGCCAAATTCACTTTCGTAACAAGCACACACTAAAGATGACTAAGCCACTCTAGAGATGATCGCATGAATGCCACTCTAGAGATGATCGCACGAATGCATTCACCAGGGCAGAGGCCTCATCACCTGAGCCAGTCTTTCTAGAGCCTACCTCCAACCCTTTGCACTGGGAGTGAGGTTCTGATCGCATGAACTTTGAGGGACCATTTGAGTCACAGCAGATACCAATATATGAAGTGAATCTTATGGAAATAAGAGGACAGGTGACACAACACTGAAAATAGCCAAATGGGGCTGATCACGGGGTGAAGCCTAAGCTTCATCTTCAAAGCCATCTCCCAGTCAACTGTGTGCACTTTTGGAAGAACTAAGAAGCCACACCAGAGCGAGCATAGGAGATGCCTCTGGCTGAAGTTCACCATGCAGCGTTCTCTCTGTTCTGTCTCCATCTGTCACTGCATGTCCACGTGAGAAGAGAGAACGGACGTGTAGGAAGCAAGAGCCAGGAAAGACCGAGTGGACTCATGCATCCAGAGAGAGGTGAGAGCAACACAGAAAGAGTTTGACTGAGGAGAAAAGAATGCAACCAGTTGAGAAACACAAGCGGAGTGAGTGTGGGAGGTGTTGGAGTGCGGGGATTCCAGCAGTGCCGCAATTTGAGCTCCTGTCCAAGTCTATGGTGAATGCCCATAGCCGCTGCCAGGCTGGGGAGCCAGGTTTGTTCTCCAAAACCAGACAGCAAGAACACTATATAGGGTGAGCACTGGGAGACTGGCTCATTTCATTGAGATCTGTATGTCTTGGAGGCTAGGAACACTGCCATCTTCCATAATCCAAGGCTGTCTCTATATTTTCTTCAAAAAGTGAAAATGCTTCTACTCAGCAGCTCATTAGCAAATATAAACAACCAGCTAAGCAATTCAGTAAATGCACTGAAGCATCCAGGTGTATGACAGGCACAAGAATAAACTATTTTATCATTTTGGCAAAGAAATACACTATGTAAAATTTTCTAAAGAATAAAAAATTGGTTTCTCTATTGCACTCTAATTTTTGAAATTTTCAGAGAGGAGGCTGAAGACTAAAACCTCTGTGTGAGCCAGGCATGGTGGTGCACGCCTGTGATCCCAGCACTCGGAGGCAGGAAGATCCCAAGTCTGAGACCAGCCAGGCAAACTTAGCAAGACTCTGTCTCAAAATATAAATAAACAAACAAACAGATAAGTAAATAAATAAAAATGGAGGGCTGGGGATGCTTTTCAGTGTGAGGGTTCTGGGTTCAGTCCTCAATACTGAAACAAAATAAAAACAACAAACCTCCTGGTTGCTTCTTACTAAAAAAAGAGCTGTAAATTCATTTGGCAGGAATACTGAAAGAGGCTGGGGATGACATTATTTAGCATTTGCTCACAGTCTACTGGAGCAGGGGCTTACAGACCTGCAGAAGGCAGGCTCGAAATGCCACACAGTTCCTCAGTCAGGATGGGACAACCTTTAATAGGTGTGTTGCATCACTGCCCTGCAGAGCCTGGAAAGAATAGAGGGTTTGCCACTGGCACGCAGACCCAGGTGGCCACCTCTGACCTGCAGCCATTCCACACTATGCAGGTGGGCTGCGACCCACCTGTCCACCCCCAGCATCACAGAGCCAGCCTTTATTACTGTGGGCTCCACATAAACTCACCGTACCAGTGGGGCACAGTACCTCGGTAGTTACTCCTCTCTGTGGAAGAATAAGAAGGTGTCCATTTAAGCACCTATAGACAGAGAGGAGACACAGGTCAGTTCAGTCCCTCTGAGTACCTCATGCTCGTGCTGACCCCCATCCATAAATCTCTGCACCCAGAGCCTTCTAGCTGGAGAAAACCTTATCTGCCCCACTCACCAGCTCCCTGTCCCACAGCAGGATGGAAACCAGCCACAGTCCCTCGCTTTATCTTCTGCAAGTCTGTTTAGGCTCAAAATTGTCCAACCAGGTGATGGCACAGCCATGGAATGAAGGCTTTGTGAGCCCCCTCAAAGGCCCAGTTAGGAAAAGCCTCTGGGGCAAGGCCTGGCTCCTCTTGGCACCCAACATTTTCCCTGTCATTTCTCAGGGAGGGGAATCCTCAGTGCACAGCAGTACATGCAGTTATTTGATCTTACGTGGCTTGGGAGAAGATAAATTTTAAATGCCAGCTGTTGTGGTGTGTGTGTGTAGTCCCAGCTACTAGGGAAATGGAGGCAGGAGCCCTTGAACCCAGGAGTTAGAGATCAATCTGGGCAACATAGTAACAGCCTGTCTCAAAGAAACAAAAAGTGAATTAAGAATCAACATGATGGGTAATTAAGGTATAGACTGAAGTCACTTCCAACAGCAGGATACAGATCTTCTGTTCAGTTACAAGAAAAGTAGAAAGAATGGGAGCAGTAGGTTGGCCTCTTTTTTGGCCAAACAATTCTTCACATTATATTTTCCTATTAGGGCAGCAGACTGAAATAGGAGCTAAGAATAAAGGCAGAAGTGATAAGCTGGGAGGGGGTAAATAGCTACACTCAGGTAAAGAAAGTAGAAAAATACGCATTAAGAGTAGAAAAACAGTCCACCAAAATCTGGGATGATGTTCCAGAAGGCACTAACAATTCAACTCTTGCAATCACTAGCTGTGTGCAAAGACTTTTCTGGAAGGAGAATTTTGGTCCCACATCTAAACTGACACCTTATAGCCAATTCCTTTGCCTCTACCTCCGGAAGAGCCCATTTCTGACAAATATTCAAATATTTGAATTTGTTTTGGAGAAAGATAATTTTAAATGCTGAATTCATAAGCACTTACCCACCACAATTCTATTTTAAAAAAAAAACACTGTTGCTTTGACAGAAGCAACCATCATCTCTTTCTGATTCTACAGTCTTTATACCAAGGAGACAAAAATCACAAATATCACGAGCCCTATGGAGCAGGTGTGTCAAAAGCAATTTCGGCGGACAACATTTGCAGGCCATGAAAATCCACGTATCAGGGCCACCAACCCTAAACCAAAATGAGCGTGGATTGGTGGTGGCCCTATAGAAAGTGCTTCTGCAGATCTGTGTACCATCGGACTAGTGAAAGCAGAATAACCCCTCACACTCTAACCAGATTAGAACAATGTCAGTAACACCTCAGAACAAACATAGGCACACAGCATTCACAAGAAGGATCCAGAAAGAGAAGGGCAAAGCTGCTTTGACAAGGAAGTTCCACTTGCTCCAGCCTGCAAGTGTCAGTCTTCACAGCCTATGTAAAGTTTCTGCAGCCCTTGGTGTCAGCCAGGAGTCTGCCCCACCACCTCCCCCACCCGTCTCAGGCCCTGGCTCTCTCAGAAGTTTGCTGCCTTTGGCATTCTCCCTTCAGATCAGCCTTGCTGTCCACCTGCAGAGCAGACTCCTGTCCTTACATGTCATTTCTCTACTGTGCTACTCAAGTAGACTCTAATTAGCCTTGGAAAATTAAATATTTGAATTTGTTTTGGAGAAAGATAATTTTAAATGCTGAATTCATAAGCACTTACCCACCCCAATTCTATTTTTTAAAAAAAACACTTGTAGCTTCATATTACTGCTGTTGAAATGCATGCCTCTATATACTTCCTAAATTTTACCACGGTGATTTTGATCTTGCCAATGGCGGAATTTCACAAGTAATCAAGGCAATTTTAACAGGTCGCTCTACACCTTTCACAGCCCTCTGTCCCACTGCAAACATTCAAGCCATTCAGAGAAACACAGATACCGGAGGTGAACGGCCGGGGAACTTGGTATGCTTTCTCCTCATACCTCATGTGCGAACTGAGGGCCATGGTCCTGCAGACCCCTGCTCCTGGGTATTTCATCCTAGAATCTTAATGTTTTTAGAAACTATTTTGTAGTTATTTTATTATTTTTTATTTATTTATTTATTTATTTTTGCGGTACCAGGGATTGAACTCAAGACCTTGTGCTTGCCAGCAGGCGCTTATGCCACTGAGCTATATCCCTAGCGCTTTTGTAGTTATTTTAAAGGTATGCATTGGTATGCATTATTTGGAACAATATTATTTTATGCTGCCATTTCTCATTTTTTGATGGGATATGTGAGGCAATGTCAAACTCTAAAATGGGGTTGAAATTATAAATCTTTATATACCAAGGTTCCTCCCCTTCATTTGACCTTCCCATGTCTAGCTGTCCTCACACTGCCGCTCTTGGAAGGCCGTCTCTGACCTTCAGGAGAAGAAACGTATGGATAATCGTCAGTGGTACAGTGAAACGATTAGCCAACCTGGCACCAGCTTTTCCTGAATGCCAGCGCTGACACTTCCTGTGCATCCTATCTTCCCATCTCTATAGCACCTCTGAGGGAACTGCCTCCGACCCACAGATGGCAGGAGAGGACTTGCGTCCTCTGAAAATGTCTGTTCTCAGGAAAAGGTTATCTAAGGAACATGCTTGTAAAAGAGAATGGAAATTTCACAGTCAATAGTGAAAAAGAGAACCTAGTTTATATTTTTACCTAGAAAAGAAATGAAACCTAATTATATAGATAAATTTAAGTTTTACAAAATTTAAGTTACAATTATAATTTTGCAGCAACCCTTTGACTCAAAGAACATTTCAAGGCTTCATTTTTTGGCATAATTTTTAAATAAAACTGAGTGATAGCAAGATGGGACATCTTTTAGCTCTCAGCACTATCTCACAAAAAGTCAATTTCACAAAGCTACTGGAGGCTGAGTCATTGTCCTTGAAGGCCTCCTTGATTGCTAGATGTACAGATGCAGGACTTTTGATGCTGTTGTGTGAACGCGGGAACGTCCTGAACAACATCACTTTGACTTCATAAAATCCCAAACTGTCTGTGAGATAAACCACTGAATCTGGAAGGATCTGTGCAGATCTGAGGCCTCATGCAAGGCTCCACAGTCTGCAGTGAACAGCCCACATGTAGGTTACTGACGCCCTCCCTTTGCCTGCATTCTGGACCACTCCAAGGCCCACCCCAGGTCAGGACTCCCCTGAAATCAGCAGAAGCTTCAGTTCGTCAATCCCCGCCCTCTCTTTGTGCTTTATTGTGAGGTCTCTGATAAAAGCACAACCTGAGAATTCCCCAGCACACAAATCTCTGTCTCAGGATTATTTCTCAGGAAGTCTGACCATGGAGGCAGTGTATTTGCCCCAAATGCTTCTGTTTCACCTATTTTTGTCTTCTTTGATGCCCACAGCCATCCGGATCATAGACAAAGTTATCGCCACTTTCATGTTAAAGCTGAACATGCTAAGTCCCAAGGGGAACAGCTCCAGTTCCAGTTCCCTGACACACCAATGTGTACTGGAGCCCAGACTTATAGCCAGGCCTTGTAGTCTGTACCCTAATGCACAATACTAAAAAAAAAAAAGGACAGGAAAGCAGATGATGATGGGGACGCTGATGACAGCAATGAACATACAACAGCCACACAGATGTGGGGCTCTCCATGCTCAGACCTTGCAAAAGGATTGAAAAATGGTATCTACTTACCTTGATGTTCTTCACCATTCTTGGCATTATAAGCGAGGAAAATACTCTTGGTCAATTTTAGTGACAAATACAATTAAGAGTGAAATACAGATATAAGTCTCATCCTAATTCTTGTTAACAAACATAGCTGAGACTTCGGGAGACTTTGCTTTCAGTGGCTGGAAGCCACCTCATCAGACCTGCAGCTATGCACCTCTTCAAAGGGAAAAGATCAGGCTCAAGCCCGAGAGAAGAAATTTTATTCAAAAGCTCACTACAGTTTTTGTCATTATCCCCCATGAGTCTGAAATGCTTTTAAGAATTTAATAGTTTATTCCCCCAATAAGTTAAGTTAAAAATACTTCCAAGTGTTGTGTAGACCTTAAACCCTTCTCTTATTCTTCTACAAAGCCATAGCACTGCATCATTTCTGGAGAATATTGGAATAGTGCTAGATTCTCTTGAGCAAGATCAGCTGCAATAGGCCCTTGGTATGAACAGCTCTGACACAAGGCCACAAGGAAAGCTGTGGCCTAAAGCCTACTGTGAGGGTGGTGGTACTCAGAGTGGGAGAGAGTTGCTTGTTTTCCATTTAGGATGGTCTGTGTCCCTCAGACACCGCACTCTAGCAGATGGTTTTTAGGAATCAAAAATTTCCTTTCCTACCTCCCCCTTCCCTCTACAGATGAGAAAGATGATAGTGAACTTACACTCAGTGGACCCAGAAGAAACAAGGGTTGCTGTATGTATCCATGCCACAGATTCTATGCTTTCGAGACTTTGAATTAAGGGCAATGCTTGGAGCCCATATGGGGAAGTTTTGGCACATTGAGAGCCCCATCTCAGTGCCTGTGTTTCTATAACACAGGCCTTACTTAGAAGGGCCACAAACCCTCCAAGAGCTCATTCTACTGAGCAATAGGAAGGATGTAGACTGAACTTAGCAGGCTTTGCCCTTTTCCAATGCTCCCAGCTTGCAGGAAAAGCAATAGCCGCCTTTCTCACAGAGAGCCCAGCCACCTGCCTACACATCTGGGTAAGTGCTAGATTCTCACCTTGTATCCGTGCACTTAGATCTGGTCAGACAGCAGAGCCTTACGAGAAGGCTGCTTCGATGCAAAGCAGTGTGGGTGCACTGTGGCCCATCCAGGAGGCTCAGTCACCATGGCACCCAAGAGACCCTCTTAGCTCTGAGGTGAAATTGGGGACGGTGCTAGGATGCAGTTTCAGAATAACAGCAGTGCTCTTATTCATAACCACCTGGTCCAAGGGTCAGAGGCCAGACTGCAAAGCAGCACTGGTTTTTTCCCGTCCACTCATGTCCCCCGTGGCCAATATCCAACAAGTCAGGTGCAGAGCTACCTGACAGCTACCCGGGGCAGAACTCTGTTTCCCAAAAGATGCTGGAGTCCTAGCTTTCAGTGCCATATGTGAAAATAGGATCTTTGCTGATGATCAGTTAAGTTGAGATTATGACAGTGGACCTAAAGCAATATGTCTGCTCCTTACACAAAGGAAAGATTTGGACATGAGAGAGACACACTTGCAGGGAGAAAGCCATGTGAAGACAGAGGTGGAAGTCAGGAAGGTACTTCATGTCAAGGAGGACCAAGGATTGCCCGAAACCTCAGAAGCTGCAGGAGAGGCCTAGAACAGATTTTTGTCCCCGCCTACCAACTCCCTGTACAGGCTTTTCTCTAGAACTTGAGCGAGTCGGTTCCTTCCTTATAGCAGCAACTGGAACTGAGACAGAAGCACAAGCTCCTGTTTCCAAATGTAGATGAGTGCCCCCTGCTGGGCCCGGGGGAATGATGTTCTTGTCACCTCCAGTTGGGGGCACTCAGGTCCACATCCAAAGACACAACACAGAAGAGATGCTGGCTACTTTTCTACCTGAAGTCACAAGGGCTAGGAGAGAAGAGGCAGGTCCGAAAAGGTGCAGCACCTCCTCACGGAGAGGATGGGGCTCTCCTGAACATCAAGCGGATGAGGAGAACCCCAGAGAGGATTCCCAGGGGAAGGACTCAGTCTCTAACAACCAGTACACAGGCTTTTAGAGACAAACTCTCCCAACCTCCTAAACTTGGCCTCAGGGAAGAGCTTTCCTGTTCATGTTTAATGAAAGTGGTTTCATGCCCACCAGTTTGAAGGGTGAAATTCGGTTCAGGTTGATCTGCAACTTTTCAGACCAGTGGCCCCTGAAGGCCCCAGAAAATGTCTCCTAACTTCTGGTGTTGAGAAACTATCGGCACCCTTCTACCCACCCGCCCCGCAACCCGCCCGGCAGGCCGGAGAATGGGCGTGGCCACAACTGCGCTGGTTCAGAGTAGCTTCGGACCTGGAGCGTGCTGCAGAGTTTTGTGTTTCATATGGTTTGGTTCTGTTCTGTTTTGGTTTGGTTTGGTTTGGTTTTCCTGACATCCCATAAGACATCCATCCCCTCTCCCTGCTTGTTTGGTTGGTTCTGGCCCTAATTACAACTATATTCAATTTTTTTTTCTTGTACCCACTCTGCCCTCCCTTCTTTTTCTTTTTTTTAAATTTTAAGATAGGGTCTCATTATGTATCACTATGTAGCTCAGGCTGAGTTCAAACTGAAGGTAATCCTCCTGCCTCAGTCTCCCAAGTGCTGGTAGTATAGGTGTGAGCCACCACATTTGGCTCAGACCTTCTTCTAAATAATTACTATGACATAGAATTCCAGATCTCAGTACTGTCCCCAGCTAGAATAGCTCCCTGAATTCTACAGTGCCCAAGACCAACAAGCATGTGTGTATAAGGTTTGTGTGGCAATATACAAGTCCCTCTTTCGGCCTGGGTGTTTGTTCAGGGCTTGGAAGAGCATCCCCATATGAGATCCATCTTAAGCATTAAGTCTCAGGGCATGGTGTATGCCAACAGCTGGAATAGCAGAAGATGATCAAACAGCCTCACAAAGCATCAACATGAACTTACTTTCTCCTGTGTTAGAAAGATTGGTAAAGAATAGAAACAATCAAATAACATGTTGGGAAAACTCCACTGCCTAAAAGGCTGGGAAGAAAAAGAAAAGCCCAGTTACTTTATGGTTTATTTAATTTTTTTTCTTTTTTTGCCTGAGTTTGCACTTTTTCCAATTTTAGAACATCATTACCTTTGCAGAAAAGGGTTTTGCTTTAAAAGCATTCTCACACATGCTTGCCTTTTGTAAGTACTAAAGTCACATTGCACCAATGAAAATAACAAGCCATAAATCAATGTATTAATGAGCAAAATAGCACAACAGTGCCGAAGATTCATTGTCATTCCTGTCTTCTTCAGGTGTAATCACAAAATGAGAGAGATTTTACAGTCTCCTGACAGCTCTACCCACCTAAGCGCATGCACACGTGAAATAGCTATCATCAGAACTGCACTAGCAGCTAAGGAGTAAAAGGAAATCTTAACCAAAGCTCTGACATCCCCCACGGATGTATTTCACCAACATGATCCTGCCTCTGGAAAGTGGGCTGCAAGATGCAAATGACCTGAGGAAGTCTGCCTTCTGATTGGCCAAACCTCCTTCCAGCCCAAAGTCTGAAACCTGAGTCCCCATCCATAAATATCCTCAAGTCAAACTCCAGCATAGAAACATCTAAGAAATGTTGCCTGCACAAAAGCACTTCCCCCCAAGAAGGGCAATCTGCACGAAGTAGGGAAGGCAGAGGGCAATTTGGAAAAGGTGAAAACCGACTACAAGCAGCCTTCCTTTAATTAAATGACAGGATATTAAATAACTCTTCAGCACAAAAATACTAAAACTCTGTGTACTCAGCAAACAAGATGAATCAGCAAATTGTTTTTTCAAGCATTTCAAGGTTACTGAAATTGACCTATTGTTCCAGCTAATGTATCTTTGGCTTCCTAACATGTTAAAAGGCTCTGGAAAATTTAAAAGACAATATTCTAGCTCTCAGAAGGCCAACACCATCCTGACACCAGAGATTTGAGAGGAGCTATCAAGTGTGAGCTGAGAATAAGGAATGACTGCAGATCTGCTAGAGGTGGCACATAAATTACCTCAATCAGTTCCCAGGGTAACTGCAAAAAATGGGTATAAAAATGTCCACTTCAGGGATCCAGAAAGGGAGGCAAGTAATCTACCCCAGGAATTTTAACCTATCTCCTTAACATCAGCTACTTCTACCAGGCCATCTTTCAACTGTCTAGCAAGTGCACATTAATGACAAACTGAGTTTTCATTACTCAGAGAAAAACTGACATTACCTTCTCCACCTTTAGGAAAGAATTAAGGACAATTTTACTTTTACCCCATCCCACATACTAGAGGTGAGGGACTATGCAAATGAGAGAGGGCCTGGAGCCTGACCAACTGGAATCCAGTAGGACCGCCTCACTGCAGTGTCTGCCACACAGTGCAGCTGACAGAGCACGTTGCCAGTACACTGTAGCATTAATTATTATAAGAATTGTTTCAAGTTGCATACAGCAGGTATGAGTCATTTTCTCACTTTGCAAATGAGGGAAATGAGAAATAGACAAGTCAAATGATTCACTTAGGATCATGCAGTTAGAATCTGAACCTAGGTCACCTTACTTGAAATCCCATGATTTTTAAAGAAAATATGAAAAATTTCTGGATACTACCCTCAAAGTCTTTCCAGTTATATCTGTTCTAGCAGTGAATAAATAGACTCATACTGTCTAAGAATTTTTGGAAAATATTTTGGGGCAAATCTTCATCTGACGCTTTTTAACTCCTAAAAGTATTTTTATTTTGTGTTGTTTTATTGTGTTGTGTTTTGGTTTGGTTTTGTCTTGGCTTTGTACTTGAAATTAAACTCTAAGTCTTGGCACTGAGCTACATATCCGGCCCTTTTATTCATTTATTTATTTTATTTTGAGATAGAGTCTTTCTAAATTGTCCAGGCTAGGCTCCAACATGCTGCCTCCTAGTCTCCTCCCAGGAATTTGGGGTTATAAATGTGCACCACCACCCCTGGCTAAAAGTATTATTATTATGTGGCCATTAAGCATTGTCACAGTCACCTTCTCATTGCTGAGACACAATACGTGACTCACAAATTAGTGGAGGAAAGGTTTATTTTGGCTCATAGTTTATAAGAGTTTTAGTCCATAGTTGACTGACTCCAGGCAGGAAGGAATGGCACAGGGGCATGGCAGAGGAGAACTGTTCATTGCATGGCAGACAGGAAGCAGAGAGAGCAAAGGGAGGAGTCAGGGAGGGAGAGAAATCCTTCAGGTTCCACCTCAGTGACAGCCTCTCTGACCTGGCTCCATTTCCAAACTGCAACTCAGCTATCCCCATAATCCAATCACCTTTCAAAAGCCCCATTTCTGAGTGTACGAGGCTTTAAGAAAATATCTAAGTATAAACCATAACATTTTCCCCTGGCTCCCCTAAAGACTTATGCACATCATTTAATACAAAATGCATTTAGTCCATCTTTAAGAGTTACCAAAGACCTAACAGTTCCAGTATTGCTGAGAAGTTCAAGTCCAAAGTTTCCTCTGAGACTTAAGGCAAGCTCTTAGCTATAAGACCCTGTCAAAATCACAAAGGAAGTTAAACACTGCCAACATAAAAGGGCATGGGGTAAATATTTCCATTCCAAAAAGGAAGAACAGAGGGATAGAAACTAATGGGACCAAAGCAAGATGGAAATTCAGAAGGACAAACATTAAATTCTGTAGAATCATGTCCAGCCTATGAGGGAAGATAAAGTCTAAGAAGCGTGGGTGGCCCCAACCCTACGTGGCACTGCTGATGGTCATAGCCCTTATGGCTTCTATCTCGGCCTGGCTGTGACTTTCCTCAGATAGTCCAAGTTCTTGGCTTCTTTAATTCTAGAGTCTCCATTGCACTTTCATTTTTTAAAATTTATTTTAAAAATAAAAGAAGGAAAACATATTAACAAACAGACATTCATTTACAAAACAGCATAAGAACAATACAAGCGATACAGAGTTACAGACAAAATGGTGGGAAATTAACAATTGTTGTTGTATTACGTATTGATATCTTCATCCATTGCACTTTCAACCTCATTCTCACAGCTTCAGCCACTGCCCTCTTAGGGACACACTCTGTGGCCTCCCAGGTCTTCTTCTGAAATCTGGGTGTAACCTCCCTAGCCTGACAACTCTTGCATTCTGCATTCTAGTAAAACTAGTACCACATGGACAGTGTCAGTCTGCTGCAAGATCTGGCAGTAGTCAGGGGCCCTTGAATCACACTTACAGAGCCCTGTAAGTGCCTGAATGGCTGAGCAATGTGAACTGAATCTTGAGGAACAAATTCCCTATGTGGCCCTTCTCCAGCAGAGTACCCTGGGGCTTTCTCCTCAAAGCAATGTCTATCACTTTTGTAAGGTAGAGTATAGTGTCTTGCTATTTCCTTATGTGGCCTCAAGCCATTTTTTTCTATTGTCTTGGCCCAAAATACTTGGCTTCTTTTTAATGCTAATCTTTTCAGCAATGAAGCACTCCTCTGCTCCATCTTTTGAGGTACTTTTTTTCTGGAAAAACTGAAAACTTTTTAAGTAGAACTTTTGCGCTTGATTTTCAGTATAAACCTGGCTAAAAGCCTTTGACAATATCCATGCTACAGCCTGAAGGTTGGGCTGCCTTTAAATTTTCTCTACCTGATTAATTAGTCTGATTCCCTTAACCTCAATCTCCCACAAACTATCAGGATATGAGCAAAATGTAGACAAATTTTCTGTCAGAGAATAACACACACGGCCTGGAGTCCAGTTGCCAATGGAGTTCTTGTTCCCATTGGAAACTTCCTGAGCCTAGTCTTTACCATCTGCCTTTTCATAAGCACTGCAGTCTTCTGAGCAATACCTAGAATTTCCTATCAAGCTCAGCGTACAGCAGCCTAGGGCTTCCCCAGCTGGCAATATTGAAGCCTTTCAAAACTTCCACAAACTAGTTCTAAAGGTTTCTGAACTACATGGTCAGTAGAAACTCGGCAATGCACCCACTTTTCTGGTACCAGAATATATCTTAGTCACTTCCCTCATTGATGAGACGCAATAGCTGATACCCACATCTTGAAGGAGAAGAGGTTTATTTTGGCTTATAGTTTGTAGAGGTTTCAGTGCATGGTTGACTGTCTCCAAGGCAAGATGACACATCACAGGGACATGGCAGAGGAGAGCTGCTTATGCCATGGTAGACAGGACTTAGAGAGAACAAAGAGAGGAGTCAGGGAGGGAGATAAACTCTTCCAGGCCATGTCCCCAGTGACAGCCTCTTCTGACCAGGCCTCACCTGTTACGAGCAAGTTAGTTATGAAGCTCCTCAGTCACCAGCTCTTTTTATTTTTATTTTTTTATTTTGAGACAGAGTCTCACTAAGTGGATACATTGTCCAGACTGATCTCAAACTTGCTATCTTCCTGCCTCAGCCTCCCAGAGAGTTGGGATTATAGCTATGTGTCATCCCCCAAATAAAAGTATTATTTTTTACATAGCCATCAATCATCTAAAATGGAAAACATCCACAGAAAAAGATGGACTCAAAGTGTGACGACTGATGAACCACAGGCCACAGATAGCAGGATCCTGGAAGCAAGACAGGTTGGTCTCCATCCATTCTGCCTCTCTGCTATGGCCACACAGGCTCTTCCATTCTATATAAGTAAAGCTCACTTTCTTGTGTGTTTTACAAGATACAGTGGATTCAAATAGACATTATTCAATTACATTATAGACATAGTTGATTCATTTCTGTGTTAGGTCCAAACACACACACACACACTCACACTCACACACACAGGTGCTGCTGCACGATCACTATGCACAGTGCCACCTTTCTGTGGCCAGGGTTCTCCAGCAGCCAGAGCACTCCTGGCCCATCCATCAGCTCCAGTGAGATGTATGCTAACTGCCTGCCATGCAGAGTGACAGGCATAGGGAGCAAAACCAGCTCAGGTGCTTCAGAGGAACCATTTGGGAAGGACAGTAGTGTCCCACAAAACCACAGCCTCAGAAAATATGGACAGGGCTAGGAAGGGCCTATGGGTGATGGGGTAACAATGTCCAGAGTTCCTGCTGCTCCTGGAACTACCAACAGGAAGCAAGAGTAGATTACCCCCCAGACCAAAACCAGGCTGTTTTAGAAAGACTCCACCCAAGGGGGCTGATCCCAGGGTGTTCAGGGTAGGATACCACATTCCAGGACTGGCTCATCCACAGTCCTGAGTGTGGCTCTGTACCAGTGGTGTGTTGGCCAGAACCTACTAGATCAGGCAAACCTTGAGCTCACTGGCATGTTCACCAGGATTGCACAACATCCATGTGTTTATGCAACATACAGCAGATGCTAAGCACCTCTCTAGCAAACAGAAGAGACACAACTCGCTGGTGTGGACAGACTGTCATATCCTAGTAGCAGAATGGGCCCACTCATGGTAGGACACCCCCTCTCCACTGTGCCTTCATCTGCCCTTTTCCTGGGAATGTGCATGGGAAGCTAAGCAGCAGGCAGCTTGTGCTTACTGCATGAATAGCAAGAGAAGAACATTCTATAGGAAGACAATGCCCTGTCCAGAGAGCCTGATGAACATTTCTATCCTGGCACAGACTACCTTCTTACTAATAGGCATTCTTACCTCTATCCTTTTCTACCTACCAGGTGACACCATCGGCCTGTGGTAGAATCCAGCACACACAAAAGGAGTGAGTCATATGTATAGATTCCTGATGTGCAGATCCCTCAGCTGGTCTCACTGTAGCAAATAACTAGAGTCCCACGTGGCATCTTACAGGCTCTACCTAGGCAGGTCAAAGGATTAATCCACAGCTGGGGTTCCCTGAACCTGGGATGGCTATGGAGGGCATCTGGGAGCAGGGGCCAGGAAAAATCCTAAAGGTTGCAGCAGATAGGTCAGAGGGGACAGGAAATGAGCACCAGTTTGGGGAAGGAGGGACTGTATGGAGAACTTTCCGTTCCGTGCAGCTCAGGAGGAGCCTGGGTGACAAAACCAGGTGGCTCATTTAAGAGAGAGCCAAGGAGGAAACCAGGACACATCCTTCCAGCATCCCCTGGAAGACAAAAAGTCTGGAATGTTTTCACATATTCTATTCTCTTCACAGGTCAAGTTGCCAAGAACAAAGTTTAAGAAGCTGATGTTGGACACAACAGGAGTCCCTAAAAATCCCTCCATGTATTTGTCAGGTTTTGTGTTGCTGGGGTAAAATAGCTGACATACACAACTGAAAGGAGAAGAGGTTTATTTGGCTCACAGTTCCAAGGGCTTCAGTCCATGACTGGTTGGCTCCGAGGCAGAAACATCCTGGTGGAAGGGGTTGGTGGAGGACAGCCGCTCAACTCATGGCAGCCAGGAAGCAAAGAAGGAAAAAGCCAGAGAGCAAGGGAGGCAACTGACACAGGACAAGCCCAGTGAACTACCTCCTCCTCTGAGCCCCACATCCTAATGCCCATTCACTACAATGCAGCGATGTATTAATCCACATATGAGGGGCAGCCACACAGTGACAGATGTCCAAGTGCAGCACAGAGTAGAAACACTGCTCTGTTAGACACAGGCAAAATGTGACCCAGTGTGAGGGACGGGCTACTTTGCTACTCCACAGGGTCATTAAAATTTCTGACCTGGTACCAGTCTTTCTGATTCCATGGCCAGCAACTACTTTGGTTGGACAGAAGTCCTCTCTGTCACTCCAGATGCTACCGAGGCCCCTCAGCTGCTGAGCAGCAGCAATGTGGCCATAGGCACACACAGGAAACACACATGTGCACACTCATGTGCACAGATCCACTTGTACTTGGCCAGGACCTTTTTCAGTGAAAATAAATCAGCATCTCTACTCATCTTCAACTAATTTAAACAATTGTACACCAAGAGAAATCTTTAAAATTATCTTTCTTTTCAACTTTCTCCCCCAACTCCCAAATTTGTTACTGGGGATTGCATCCAGGGACTTCACACTGAGCTCTTTTTTATTTTTTTATTTTAAGAGAGTGTCTTGCTAAATCACAAAGTTGCCCCGGTGAGGTTTGAACTTGCAACCCTGCTGCTTCAGCCTCCTAGAGTACTGGGATTATAGGAGTTTGCCATCAAACCTGGCCTTCAACTTAATTTGTGACTCTGAAATTATTTTTTTGCTTATACTGATTCAGGCAGTTTGAGTACCAGCTCATGTAAAGGTTATGCAGAGATAATCATTGTTGATGATCCTGCTAGATATTTCCACATAAGCACACACATGCATATACGCACACATGCACAAACATGAGGAGTTCTAGCAGGTACTATTGTTATACAGGAAGGATAGTTATACTTGAGAAGATTTTACAATTAATAAATATGGTTAGAATTATGCCTGAGACATAGTAAGTACCTAATAAACACTATTGTTATTTATCATTTTCATTAGTCTGATTTTTTCATTAATTCTGTCATGATTAAATGAAAAATTGCTAATCTTACTCTGAATTGCTCTTGGACCCATGTGCACCTTCGTTCATTCCCGCAATATTACACAACCGTTTGACCACTCTGTTGAAATCTTTCCTACACTCTGGGGTGCCCATTCACTTCCTAGTTAAAACCTGTAGTGACAGCTTCGTCCATAGAGTCGCCCACAGTGCTGCTGAAGGTGCTAGAAGCCCCAGTTTGAAATGCTACCCTTCTGCTGGTGAGGGGCTTCCAGTGGCAGTGACAATCAGTGGTCACTATGCCCACCACTTTGGGAGAGGAAGCGGCCAGCAGAAGGCGATCTCCAGCCACGGCAATAGGAGGCCAAGTGAAGGGGGAAGGGCAATGTGTGCACCAGCAAAGTGCGGAGGGCAAAGAGGGGGCAGGGTGATGGGAGGAAGTATGTCCTGCTGCTGAGACAGCTTCACTTTATAAACTGAACTGCTGTAGACACAGCACTCCAGGACCAAGGTGACAACACCCAGTCCACGGGCCACTGCTAGCTGACCCAGACCTGACTTTTTTCTTGTTTTGCTACTAGGGATTAAACCCAGGATCTCCACACTGAGTTACATCCCCAGCCTTTTATTATATATTTTTTTATTTTGAGAAAAAGTCTTGATAAGTTGATAAATTGCTGAGGTTGGAGCTTGAACTTGCAGTCCTTGTGCCTAAGCCCCTCAGGGTATTGTGATTACAGATGTGCACCACCACGTCCGACTAGAAACCTGAATTTCTGTCAATTCAACTACCACAAAGAATCGGAAAGTGACTAAAGCCACAGCCTCCATCTTCTGCTGAAAACAAATTTAGTGGGGGACACTATTCACCCACATTTGTGAGGCACACACCGCCTTGAGGCCTATTAGCAGCTGGCGAGGGCCAGTCATGAAGGTCACCCCTAGGGTAAAATAAAGGATAAACAATGAATGATTTTGTAGTATAAGGATGTCTGAAACAGCTCTGGGTTACTTCTTGTCATTGAAAAATGATTTAATTCAAATTTTTGTAGAAGACTTTTTTCTTCAGAGGAGGCTGAGGGTTGGAAACAAATGGGTAATGCCTGGTCACACTTTCTAGTTAATGAGACACAATACACAGCACTCGACACTCTACGGAGGAAAGGTTTATTTTGGTTCACAGTTTGCAGAGGTTTCAGTTCATGTCAGATGGCTCCAAGCCAGGTCTGCATGGCAGAGGACAAACAGCTCATGGCATGGCAGTGGGAAGCCCAAAGATCAAGGGATTAACCCTCTCAGGCCACATCCCCAGTGACCCAACTCCTCCAACCAGGCTTCATTTCCCACATCACAGTTAGCTATAAACCAATCCACTGCTGAGTATCACACACTCATGATCCAATCACTTTCCCAAAGCTCCACCTATGAGTGCATGAGGATTTGGGGTGGCATCTGGATACAAACCACAGCAACCTGCTAAGATCCATGGTTTCTTTTGCAGGGGTGATGGAAATGCTCTAAAATATGTTGTGGTGATGTTGCAAAACTCTGAATATTCTAATTACTACTGAATTGTGCACTTTACATGGATGCATTATATAGTATATGAATTATAGCTCAATAACATTGTCATAAAAACAGAACAGAAGAATGCCAGGTATTCTCCCTTTCTTTTCTTTTAAAAATAAAAGGAGGAAAACATTGACAGACA
>NW_004955402.1:59890178-59926477 GCF_000276665.1 Chinchilla lanigera | reverse complement strand
AGCTGCACAGCAAAGGCCACTAGTGTCCCTAGTTTTCCTGTTGGTCAGATTTGCCCCAAATGACCTCTAAGAAGCACTACTAGTCTCGGGTTTTCCAGCAGTTTTTAATTTGTATCTAGTTATCCTTGTTCTCAGACATGGGCATTGATGTCAGTTGATGGCCGACCATCTGATCCAGCATCCCCTTGCAGTTCAGGGCACGCGCACGGCCCAGACTCCAGTTGCACTGGTGTGACAATCCTGGTCCAGTGGGCCTATGTTCCCAGGCAGATCAGGGTACAGACAAAATCCAGACATAAACTGCAGGGTCGACAGTTTGTGAACCACCTGATTCTGTGTTTCCAGTCAGTTCAGGACACATACAGGAACCAGATGCAGGCCAGATGGGTAGCAGCCACAGACTGCCCATGCCTTCGACCCACTAGGGTGTCTGGGCAAAAGTAAGGCATGGACTTGAACCACAGGACCAGCAGCTCCCAGAGCACTTGCTCACTGGGCACAGGGCGCGCCAGTGCTGGGTGAGGCTACACGCCCGCCCCCAGGCAGAGAGGTCCCTGGAGCTTCTGAGTGAGGACCTCCTCTCTGTTGGCTCTCTCTGCAAGTTTCAGCTGGGCACCGTGGCGGTGTGAGCAAAGCACAGACTTGAACCACGGGGCCAGCAGCTCCAGGAGCACTTGCTCACTTGGCGCAGGGCGTGCAGGAGCTGGGAGATGCTACACGCCCTGCCCCCAGCCAGAGAAGTCTCTGGGGCTTCTGAGTGAGGACCTCCTCTCTGCCGCGGGTGCTCGGAGGGGAGAGACTCAGTCTGTAATGGCTGCAGGGTCCTGGGTCACCTGCTCTGCCCTCAGGAAGTAGATCGGAAATACCTGGCTCTCTCCTCGAGTTTCAGCTGGGAACTGTGGAGGTATGAGCAAAGCACAGACTTGAAACATGGGGACAGCAGCTCCCGGAGCACTCGCTCACTCCTAGGTATTCTCCTTGATCACCCACCTCTGACAGGACTGTATGGAAGACAGAAAATTTGGGCCTCTATTTGTCACAAAGTCTTCTTCGCTACACAATCTTTGTGAAATCCACATTCCCCTCCCACTAAGATAACTGTTCCTCTCCATCCAACTGAATAACTGGTGATGGCATCAAGATAGGACTATCATGAGTGGTCCAAGAAGAGGGTACATGGGCTGGTGGCCCACTGGGGGCCTCCCCAGGATCTTTCAAACTGATGCCTAAGGGAAGATGTTCTCCTTCTTGTGTTGTAAACCAGGGGCCCATAGATTTGGAGAGCAGACTGTGCTCCCCAGTACAGGGAAATCCCCGTCTGCATGTCTAGAACCTCTTCCTCACATTCTACCATTCTCCTTACTATGTAGTTTTTAACTTAAGCCAGTGTGAAGTGAGTTCCTGTCACTTGCAATCAAAAGGTCCTGAGGGATGCAATGTTTCATGTTGCAGAACTTTGACCAAAGCTCTCATAACAATGGATTTCATGGCCTCATTTCTCTTTTATTTCTGACTTCAAAGCTTTTAATATATTAAATTACCATTTAACTTGTAAACAACTTTCAGCAATTATTATTTTGATACGTTTTATAACATTTTAATTCAAACTAAAACTAGGTTTGCAAAAGAGACAAACAGTAAACATAAATAGGACAAAGGGCATGGTGGAAAGAGCTGAAGAAGGAAGTGGGTTGAAATATCAGACCTAGATATTTTCCCACAGCTAACAGGAAAGAATGAAGAGAAAAACGTAACAGAAAGGCTAAGTGCCATAAGACTGGAAATTAGAGTATTAGGCACCCCTGGGGGAGTGATGACATCAGAGAGGAGAAAATGTGTAAAAGGAAATTAAATAATAGAGGTATATGCTCCCTCTCAAGAAAAGGCTCATAGAATCAAAAGGGAGAATAAGAAAACCCACACCCAGATGTACTGTAGTGAAATTTAAGACCATGAATGCAAAGAAAATATTCTGAAAGCTTCCAGGAGTAAAGCACACCTCATCTAGAAAGAATCTGAAGACATAGCTTCCCCTGTGATTTCTGAACAGAAACAGTGAGAGAAAGAAACAATGGAACAATACTTTTCAATAATTAAATAAAATATATTTGAACCTGGAATAATACTATCTCTCGACAGCTGTCTTTCAAATTTGAAGACATAGAGCCAGGTGTGGTGGTGCATGCCTACCATCCCAGCTAATTGGGAGGCCAAGGCAGGAAGGTCCCTTCGATCCAGGAGTTTGAGGCCAGCAAGAGCCCATCTCAAACAACAACAACAACAAAATGGAAGATATAACAGCAGTAATGTGAGGACATAGCTCTCAGGTAGTTTGCCACACAAAGACCTACCTTTTGTAAAACATTTTGGAAGAAAGATCTAAAGTTAAGAGAAACAAATTGCTATGGTGAATTGTTAAAATTGTGAACTGAGAGGAACCCAGTCAGTGTATTATTTGAGAAAATCCAGAATTTAAATTCTGTTCAACAGCAGCATCAAAGAGGGCAAAATAAGAAGGTCCATAGGTGACAGAGTGGTGTTTTTCTTGATAGAATAAAAATATAGACATTGGTCAGTTTAAAGGTCAGTAGGAAAACAAACATTAGAATAGATTCTAAGATAAAAGAATTGAAAATTAAAATGTATAACTTCTATTTCAACAAAAGAATACTTGGCTTATATAATAGAAACCAGGAACAAAGAAAAAGAAGGAAGTTCAGCATACTAAACTATCAGATACCAGAAATGAGGGCTTTTACATGAGCAACTGTCTATGCAAATAGGCTAAATTCAACTCTGACGTGACAATCCTGTTCACCTGGGTTTGAGAACAGAATTTTACAAATCATTGAGAACAAAAAAGACAAAGCACCTTAAAAAGATTATGAATTTATGGCCAGCAACTATGAAGATAAAGAAAGCTGGCACAGTGATCTTAGATCTGATAAATGAAAACATAAGTCTAAAACTACCAGAAGGGCCAAAAAATGACACTACATCCTGGTGGAGAACCGACAGCCGCATACGTCCTGAGTGTGAGTCACATGCTCAGTATGTGGAGCCACAGTCACTGTACTGTGGGGAAAGTAGTAAAGTCAATCCTTGTAGCTGGGGATGCCAACACATCCTTCTTAAAGATGGATGAAGCAAGAAGACAAAACCAAGCAAAGATGTCCTAGATGCAAAAAAATATGGTCAATAAACTTGAGCTGTAAAGAACATTGTATTCAACTGAGAGAGCACACATTTTTAAATCCATATGTGAAAATTTGCACACATAGACCAACCATTCAACCAAAGCCGTATCAATTTCATACAGATTAGGTTACGACAAAAGTAGAAATTACCAACACAGTGATAGCTTTTAAAAAGGCCTTTTGCTTGGAAACTAAAAAAACATACTACTAAATAATCCTAAAATTTTTAAAATTTTCATATTTAAAACTATGTGGTCATGAAACCACTACACAACAAAAAATATGGGACATAATAAAAGCACTACTTAGGAGAGAAATATATAGAATTTCTAATCGTGAATACTTTTAGGAGAAATGAAATTTAAAAAGGGGCAACACAGCAAAACTTAAGCAAAAAAGAAAACAATGAAAATAAAGCCTAATTCAATGAAACAGGAAATAAAAATGCTGAAGAAAATTAGTCCAAAAGACAAAAATGGGTTATGGGAACAAATCAATTAACATTTCTGGCCAGGCTGAACAGAAAGGAAGAGAGATAGAAAGAAGATTTGGGAGCAAGTGAGGGATTGAGAAGGCACAACATTTTTTAAAAAGATGATCTTGAACAACATCTGCTAATAAATATGACAGGTGAATATGAAGGAACAATGCCAAATTTCACACAGGGAAGTGCATGGAGAACAAACAGATCAGCCAGGGATATAGTTCAGTGGCACAAGTGCCTGCCTGGCAAGCACAAGGTCCTGAGTTCGATTTTTGGTACAAAAAAACAAACAAACAAACAAACAGATCAACAGATATTAAGAAGTTGATATTATTGCCCACGACCTCCCCTTCTAAAGCAAGACGGCTTTACAAAGAAGTGCTACCGAACATTTTTTCATTGTGTCCAACATTTATGGGATGCAATTTACATACCATAATGTTCACGTATTTCAAGTGCATCACTCAATGCCTTTAGTATTTTTAATGTTGTGCAACAATGACCAGTCTAGTTTTAGAACATTTTCACCACCCCAAATGAAACTGTAAAGAGCCACTTCCCATTTTCCTCTCCAAAACACATCCTACCTCTGCCTCCAGCCACAGGCATACCGAAGCTATATTTGGTTTTATAGATTTGTTTATTATGGACATGCCATAAAGATAAAGCATCATATGTGGTTTTTTGTGACTAGCTTCTTCCACTTGGCTCAGTGTTTTCAAGGTGGGTCCATACTGTAGCATGTATCTATATTTCATTTCTTTTTATTGCCAAATAGTGTTCTATAAAGTAGATACATTACATTTTATTTTCCCATTCATTCATTGATAGACATTTGGGTTATTTTCACTTTCTGGTTATTATAAATTATGGTGCTATGAACATTTATATACAAAATTTTATGTGAGCATATGTTTTCATTTCTCTTGAATAAGTAAGTAAGAATACAACTGCTGGATTGCCTTAGTCACTTTTCTCACTGCTGAGACAAAATACCCAACACCCAAAGTTAAAGGAGGAAAGATTTATTTAGCTCACAGTTTGTGGAGGCATCGGTTCACAGCTGACTGGCTCCAAGGCAGGGTGGCATGGCAAAAGGGCTTCCCAGAAGAGATATAGTTCATAGTGGGCAGAAGGCAGGATGGCAGCAAAGCAGTGAAGTAGAAAGAAAAGAAGCAGCGAGTAGCCACAGAATCCTCTTTCTGTCCCTTATATTATTTCCAGGCTACATGTCTTTAGAATGGAGAGCACTCACATCCAGGGAGGGCCTTCCCATTATCCACACTGAGAACTGTGTCGAACCGACCAGTGGACCAATTTAGTAATCACATAATCACAGCATCACACACTGTAGATCCAGCCACCTCTGTAAAAGCCCCACCTATGACCACATGAAGCTTTGTGGGGGACATCTAGACACAAGCCATCACTTGGGTCATGTGATAACCCTATGCTTAATGTTTTTAGAACCTACCAAGTTGGCAAGGTGGCTGAACCATTTTTACCAGCAATATATGCATGTTTCTATTTCTCCCTATCTTTGCCAATACTAGCCAGCATCTATGCCTTTAATCATAGCCATTTTGGTGGGTATAAAGTGATACAACTGATTTTTGTATATTAATCTCATATTCTGCAATATTGTTGAATTTGTTTGTTCATTCAAATAGCTTCTTAGTGGCTCACCAAAGTTTTTAGAAAATAGTTAAGTCTTCAGTATAAATTTTTATATACTATATATAAATTTATTTATTTATTTGTTTGGTTTTTTTTTTTTGGTCTGTTTGAGACAAGGTTTCACTATGCAGTTTAGGCTGGGCTTGAACTCACTTTATAGCTCAGGTTAGGCTCAAACTCACAGTAATCCTACTGCCTCAGCCTCTCAAGTTCTAGGATTATAAGCATGTACCACCACACCTGGTTAAAATACATAAATTTAATACAAAATTATTGACCAACTCAATTTTATGAAGCTAGTGTTAAGTTGATTCTCAAATCAGATAAAGACAATATAAGAAAAAAATGACAGTCTCAAAATTCCTACATATAATATTATCTAAGAAATTACAAGGGGTGGAGTGTAGCTCAATGTATTTGGCTAGCATGCACAAGGCCGTGGGTTTGATTCTCAGTACAAGAAAGGAAGGAAAGAAAGATAGAAGTGAGGGAGAAAGGAAGAGAGGACAATATTACATTTAAATGGCAATAATTTATGTCCATGAAGTGCTTATTTCAAGATAAACTTATTCTGGTGACAGATAAACACCAGAAAAGTAATAATTGTCTTTCTCCCACTAATTGAGTGAAATGGAAAAGTTAAGGCCGGAGGTGGGTGTTGCGCCATGGCAGAGCACTTTCTTAGCACGTACAAAACCCCAGCTTCCAACACCAGCACTGCATATACACAGAAAAGTTGTGATTATCTCAAAAGTCAACAATGCAAAAAAAGATATTTGAAGAGAGTCAGTACTCATACATGAAATAAAAATAAAATATCTCTCAGCAACTTGACTCAGAGAAGGAAAGTTCCTGAACTTAGTAAAAGTATATCTTTGAGTTTAAGAAAAGTCAAGGATCCTACTATCATGCCTATATTTTACTGTAATATATATAGCCCTGACCAACTATAAGGAATGGGGGAAAAAGTGGAAGGAAAGAGATGAGACCTCACCGCATTTGATTTGTTTGGCTATCAAAAAGTCAAACATGAGCCTGGTGTGGTGTGCACACCTGGATGCCCAGTACTCTGCAAGGCTGAGGAGAGCTGCAAGTTCATGTTTAATGAAATTTAAAATTTTTAAAAAGGATGAATATAGCTCAGTGCAAAACCCTAGGCTTCATCTCCAGTACCACGAAATAATACTAAAAGTCAAATACACATTAGAACAAGCTAGACGCTTTAATTATGTGGTTAAATATATGACAATTCTATAAAAAAATAGCATTTTTCCTGTACCTGCAATATCCAGGTAGATATTAAAATTTTAAGAACAAGATTGAGGGGCTGGGGATTTAGCTCAGGGGCAAAGCGCCTGCCTGGCAAGCGCAAGGTCGTGAGTTCGGTTCCCGGTACCGGAGAAAAACCAAAAAAAAAAAAAAAAAAAAAAGAACAAGATTGATAAGGAGGACAAAAATTAAAAAATAAATAAGATAATGAATCAGTTTTCAGATCTTGGTTTCTAAATACATTCTCCAAAAAAAGAACAGGAGGCCTTGGAGAAAAGGCTGCTTCCAGGGCTAGTCAGGAAAGCACTAGGTGAGGTGAAGCCTTCTGCAGTGCCAGACAGTGAGGAAGGGCTCAAAAGACAGTACGAGTGCATCAACCCAAACAGGGGCCATCTGCATGACTGGCTCTGGAACAAGTTGGGGAGCACAATAAATAATGGCAGTAATAGATTCTCTTCCATACAATTAAATCAATGTCCATTCTTTCATACTGACACAAAATGTAATTGATAAAGAAATCAATGAAGGAGAATGCACAACTCTTCCTTACAGTGGTATCTCAATTAATAAACATAGAAGGAACAATGGATGTGTGAAGTGTCCATTTTGCAAAGACGACTATAAAGTTTGTTGAAGGCAAGGACCTAGGGACTAGTGCATGTCCAAAGGTAGTATATTTACATAGATTCAAAAGTACTTCTTTACAATATGCTTATTAATTAAAAAGAAGAAAACAACAAGTTAACTCTAGGATGGGTGGACAGCATTCTACCCTACAATTCAAGGTTAATGAAAGATATCAAAATGATACATGCATCCCTTCATATGATATCTCAGTATGTCACAGCAGGAAGTATGCTTAGACTTTCCAGATTAGTCAAATCAAAATGTGGAATGCCCATTTTGATTTGGATTTAAGACAGGTACATGTATGCTCCATAAAATACTTGAGTGTTATGTATTTTAACTGTCTGCCATTGTTATACAGTATTTTTGCCAAAAATGTACAGCCTGAACTTAATCAGGAGGAAACATCAGACAACCCCTCCAAAAGGAATTCTACAAGATAATGATTATTCCTTCTTCAATTCTTTCTAGAAGTAGTCAAATTTGTGGCAAAGAAATACTGAGAATATATCCCAGGTTGCTAGTGACTTGCGGGGCATGACATGATATGCTAGGTTGAGCCTTGGGCCAGAGAAAGGATATAAGTGGTATATTTATGTGAAACTTGAATACCTGATGATGGGTAGGTAGGATGATATCCACATTCATGTGCTACTATGATTCCCATATTGCATATGCAACAGCAATACTTGGGGAGGTGGGTGAAGGGATTATGGAGCATTTTTGTTCTATTTTTGTGACTTTTTCATAAGGTTGGAAGTGATTTCAAAATGAATAGTTAAAAAGTAAAGTGAGTAAGAGATGAAGATACAAGTAATCTAAATACAGCCCATTTTGTGTAGAATAACTTCGTATTTTAAATGCTTTGAATTAGTTGCTAATTCATACACAAATTTTGTGCAATACCAATCTAAATTCAAGTCGAATTCTTTTAAGAAACTTAAGAAACAGTAAATCAAACTGAAAGAAATATAAAGAGATTTTCTTTGCCAAATATTAAGACAAAACCCCAAGTCCACCACGGATTTGTTTGTTTGTAGTTTTGGTACTGGGGATTGAGTCCAAGGACTTTGCACTGAGCTACATCCGTTGCCCTTTCCATCTTTTTAATTTTTTGAGACAGGGTCTTGTTAAATTGCCCAGTCAGGCCTTGAACTTTCAATCCTACTGCTTCAGCCTCCCAGAATACTGGTATTACAGGTGGATTATTATTTTTATTGATATGAAAACAAGTCAAATGGTGGGAAAATCATTTCGATGTACATCCAGTGATCCTGAACCCACCAAGTTGTTCTGCCCATGTGCTTGGCAGAGCCATCCCAAAAAGCAGTAGAGCAATCCCAAGGCAGAGAAAGCGCACACCCTTTGACCAGGACTCACCAGCTTGCTTGATAACAGTGCTCACAAGTTCCCTGCAGGTATGTCTGGAAAGATGGCAGCAATATGGGTTCCAGCCTGGAAGCAGGGAAAGGCCATTCTGGAAAGGACCGGATCCTGGGGCACCCCAGCAGTTAGCAAGCACAGAGACACACACACATTATCAGAATGAGTAGACCTCAGCCGGGTAATCCTAATGTAATAAAGTAAGCAGAAAAAACACATAGTCCAATACCATTTACATTTACTGAAAAACACCACAACACAACATGATAATTTCTCAAGAAGACAGATGAGCCAAAAAAACATTAAATGCAGTAATGGGACTGCTGGTGGTGGGGCGGGCTTAGGAATGGGATGAGGATAAAGGAGAATAATGAATTAATCACACCAAAAAAGGCCCTGCCTGTCTTGGGGAGGAGGATGGAAGTGTGGCAGGAACCAAGGAGCACAGTGTAATTAGCTGCACATGGGGAGGGAGGAGAACAGCAGGGGACCAGGTACTACACAAAGGTGCAAGTTGTGTGAATTTCAGACTGCGTGTCTCTCTGAGAAGCTTTAACACATTAGGAACGTGATTTGGTTCGCTCTCACACATAAATGCCCTTTAAAACAAAAGTTTAACAAAAGATTCTAATACCTAGAAACCTCCTTACCTGAGGTTCTTTTGGTCTCTTAAAAAAAACCTCAGAGGATTTGTTCTCTTGGTTACCACATACGGTTCACCCAAGAGATTTGGTAGTGGATTCAAGGCTTCACGCTGCCACTCACCAACACTGCATCTTGCGTCCCATACACCTAGCTTTACATAAATGTGCAATTTATGCAACACTCTGCCTGATTACAGCATATTAGGGGAATTTTCCTTCACCAGCTGTTGAAATCTCAAGTGTATAATTAATAGGGGCTGCAAATTTTGAATCAATGTCTATCAGTATCTATAAAAAGATGGGGCAAAGCACTGCAGACAAATGGTGGGTCTGTGCTCTTTGAGAAACACCATTTTGAGGAGAGGCCGACCAGAGGAGAGCAAACAGTTCAAGAGATTTCTAGATAGCTGCAAGGATGCATTGCCTAGCACTGAGGATGTGGGGCTTTGAGTGAGTTACCCACGGAGACTGCAGGATCCTTTCCTGGAAGAGCTTTGAAGATAGGGTGGTGGAGATAGAGAAAGAAAACGACTCCAGGGCTCTTGTTTCCAAGGCTCCTCTTGCCCTTATAGCAGAACAGCGTTAGCTCGCACGGGCTCCATGAATTCACAGAGATGGATGAAAGCTGTAAAAACACATCAGAATTACTCTTAATAATGTAAATTCCCTTTCTGTCCTGTGCTTTTTATGTTAACATTGTGTAGAATTTTGCTGAGGTATGTTTTCCTCAGGTAGAAGATTCGGGTTAATCTGTATATGTCAAGATTAATTGCTTAGTTATATGAAGCATACTTGAGACTCAAGTACAGAGAGACAGAATAAAATAAAATCCTGCACCACTCAATCTCCTTATTTCTGCAGCAGGCTCCCAGTTATTTATTTCTAGTGAACCTTTAGCTTTCTGCCTTTTCTCTCTCAGTCCATTGTTAGTAATGCTGACAGCACTAATGACACTAGTAATGTCAGTATTACTAATGAGAAATCCCCTCACACAAATCTCACCTAAAAGGGGGAGGGGCTAAAAAAGTAAAAGAATCAGATTCATAATCAAAGCCTTAAAAAAATAAGCACAAAAATGCTATTCAACACCCTGAACAACGACCCTGCCACTTCACGGAAGATGGCCTCTTCCTGAAACTTTCTGCTGCCATCTCGCCCTGAAACCCGATTAATCGTGATAATTAAGGGAACAAATGCAGAGGTGCGCATGTACTGACTCTCTTTCCCTACCACCCAGTAAGAAAAGCAAACGCATTAGGAGGGAGGAGTATCAGATGAGGAGGGGCACCCTGATCATTCCCACCGGCAAGGCTGTGGAAACAGATCTCTGTGTACCTGGATCTTGGCACATTTTAAACAAAAGAAAAACATGCCTCTCCTAGTGAGCAGCGTGATAGTGGGAAGCAAGTGGAAGGAGTCACTGGTGCAATTCCTCCCCCTTCCTCAGATTTTCAGGATGGGAGGGGAGGCCATGACCTCAGCTTGGCTCCCATTTGCTCTGTGATCTGGACTCTTGAGAGGCTTGGCCATTCTTTCCTCGCTTTAGAACTGTTTCTGACCCAGGCTTCAAGCAGGTCACTTATTCAGGACAGCAGTGGGCCTGGTGCCAGCCCTCGTGCCTTCGTGGGGGCCACACAGACACCCATAATGAAAAATGACAAGCAGCATTACTTTAATCCCTCCTTTCAGTTGGGCACTGAATAAAAGGTAAAACACACTCTGATTTCCTCACCAGGCCTGGGAAGTGGCTACATGATTTTGACTTAGCCTTTGTGTTTATCATGTCCTGCAATTTGTTAGGTATAGCCATGTAAGAAAAGCCCATTGATCAAATGCTGCAAAATAGGGAAGAGTGCGTATGAGCTGAACCTTCTGCCCCAACCGCAGAAATGGTCCTGAGCGCGCACAGCTGGGCTCCACTTGTCGCAGAGTCCCTGGGGCGGAGGCCAGTGTGCGGTGGGGCTGCTGCGTGGCAGGACTGCAAGGCTGCTGGAACTGTCTCACAGTCTGAGGTTCCTGCAGCTTCCCTGGAGGAGGATGGGGCACACTCTCCCGTATTTCTAAACACAGTCTCTTTTTAACTCTGATGTTGTCATAATACTGTTTTATTTTTCTTTCTTAAAATGGCTTTCTTGAATTTAACTGTTCAAAAACATTACCCTGAGACCATTTCCCTAGATACTCAAATAGCCTGATTCATAGTGACTTACCCCTACACACATACCTGCCTATATACACACAGGAACAACACATGCCCACTCAGATATGCACAAGTGCATTACATATAGGCACCTACACACAAAGACACCTATGCGCGCATACACCTGAATCTCCATCAAAGCAATCAGCCATTTGATTTGCAGCAGTGCCCAAGAAAATGTCGGAGAGAGGAGACTACTGATCCATCAGTGAAGGAGCTGGGGCTGATTTGCACGTCCATGCTTTTCAGTTTGCTGCTCTTCAACATTTACTGAGTGGTCTGCAGATGAACCATGACTGGGCAGCTTCGTCTTGTTTTGTTTCTTTTAGTGCAGGCTGGTCTTGAATTCACTATGTAGTCCAGGCTGACCTTGAACTCACAGCACTCCTTCTGCCTAAATGAAAAAGCAAATGAACGTCCCTGGCCATGGGCAAGGATTCCTTAGGTCCTGGCTCATTGTTAGAGGCCCTGTAAAAAGCTGGAGATGTCCCTACCATATTCCTTAGCTCCTTTTCCTCCTGATGTGTTTCCACCAGCCCCAAGGTCCTTCCTGCATCCTCTCCACTAGTCAGACCTTCCACAGGGAGAACCAGAAGGAAAGTGAGCCAATGAACCAATTCACACCCTGCTGCTAATGGGAAGCAATGGCTTCTGAGGTCCGCCCTGTCACCCAGCAGGGCGCTCCATTTCAAAAGTGCATGCCAGATAGAAGGCCTGTTTCATCCAACTAACCGAATGTTTAATAACATCATTCCACAAATTGGTTGCAGATGACAGTGCTCCATTCCTATTACATAGGTCCACCATGCCCAGTCACAAAGCAGGAGTCCTAGTAAAAGCCTACACACATTCTTTCATTCACTCGACAAGCATGTCATGAACCCCTCTGTGTAGTAAGTACAGGGGATGGAAAGAAAAGAGATACCCAGGCTTGCCCAGAGATCTTCTCAATCAAAGAATGAAGCCAAGGGATACACTGAAAACACACATCAAATTCTCTAACACATGAAGCACAGCTGCCTGGTATGTCTCTGTAATTTCCAGACTCACCCCATAAGAAGCCAAACCCCTCAGATTTCTGTTATTTAAATTGCTGATTTTATCACCCTGTTTTGTCTGACTTGCCTTGAAGGATTCTCCAACTCTGGGAGATAGCGTATTCACCGAGGTGACCAGCTGTATCATCTGTATCATCTTCACCTGTCACTATGAGGAACAGACAACTTCCTGAGGTTTGAACCAGAGCCTGGCCACAGCTCTGTTCTACTGCTCGGGATGTCTGTGCCTACACCCATCACATTCATCCGCTCGGGGACAGCCCAGCCCTGGGCCTTTGCCTGGAGTCGAGGGGAGGCTTACAGTTCTGATGTTCCCACACATATGTCCCCATCAATGACACTGATGTGCTTAGATTGCAGTTCAACAGACCTAACACTTCTAAGCGAGAATGTCAAGTGCTTACAACCCCTCCTTTGTGTCCCGGGGTCCAGCCTCACCTGCAGCCTGCCTGAGAACCAAGACCCAGTCATCCCGCCGACAGAAAGAGGTCACACCGAGCAAAGAGCCAGGGAAACATTTTTGCTTATTTATTTCCTGGGTGGAGGGGAATGTTGCTTCAGGAGCTGGGAAGACAGAGTCCAGGGAAGGGCACTGAGGTCACTCAGGAGCAGCCATCCAGATCATTTGTAGAATCTGTATGTCCTAATGTGTAAAGAGAGGAGCAAAAGTATTAAGTCAATGTTTAATATTTTAACAGCTAATATTTTTGTTTAGGTCCTATTGACACTAAAGTAGAACTGTGATTTTTTATAATCTTTTTATATGCAAATTTGACAAAACACTAGAGCTGTTATACAATCAAGCTGCTCAATATGCACATTGTATAAGGGCTGCTGTATAGAATAGGGGTAAAGTACTGAAATGGAAATCAGGAAACACAAGTTCTAGACCTAGATGTGTAATTAACCTCTCTGAGACTCATTTTCATATCTTAAAAATAATGTTAGATTAATGATCGCTTAGGTACTTTGCAGCTCTAAAATGCAATGACATAGAGCATAATTTGACTATTTAAAATTAGTGCAGGCATTGATAATTATTGCAGCTTTGCTTTTATGACATAATGTGAGTCATGGACATATCATTTATCTGGTGCCATAACCTCCAACTGAAACACTGCATGACAAGAGTATTTAGCTAAACCACATGGAATTGCTTATATTTGATCATTTTTAACCTAACAAATGGAATTTCATGTTGTTCAATTCTTGCCTCTTTTAAAAGGATCTACACTAAAGCAAGATTTCCAGGTACATGATCATTTTTTTAAACTATATGAAAATGTACAATAAACCTGAGAATAGAAAAAAAGTGTATCATATAATATATTCGCTATAATGCCTCATAATTATATACCTTAAAAGTGAACATAAACTTCCTCTTCCCATATTCTCTTGCTACTATAAAAATTTGCTGAGTGCTTTGTCATTTAAAGCAGCTCCTCAGGCTATTCCTCACATACCTCTAAGAAATGGGAAATAGCCACAGTGCAGTGTTACAAAGAGGAAACTGAGGCCTGGGGTAGTTTAGTCAGGTGCTGGAGACATAGGGTTGAGTTGGAATTGAAACCCAAACAACGGGACTACAGAAGCCTCCCTCGCCCCTCCTGCCAGATGTCCAAAATGAATATCAACAATTAAGAAAGAGCCAAACGCAGGCTTAATGATCACTGAACAAGCTGAAACTGAGGGTGCTGCATACAAATGTGATGAATACGCATTCACACGAAAGCTGCCTCACACTGACCAGATTGTCTTCTTTATGGTCTTGTGTCCTCGGGGCCCACAGAGCTGATACCAGTGTGGATTCCAGGGCTTGTCACCTCCTGAGAGTTTGGGGTTTCCCTGTGAAAGTAATGTTCCACAAGCTCCCAAAACTTCTGCTCTGAGAGATTGGTTCTGTGACACTGAGGCAGGCCTACAAATGGCTTCCTCTAAAAATGTCATTAGTGCGGATGCTCGTCATGGCGTGGTGCATTTCCACGAGAAGAACATGTGATCATTTGGCAAAAATCTAACTTTAAGAACACAGAGTTGATCACATCTCTTTACCACATTCGGGATGGCACAGGGAGGTGTGAGGTGATCAATCCTGGCGATGGCTGTCGCACAAAAATCGAGTCATACAATAGAGTTGTCCTGCAGGTTTCAACAAATATCAAAGGACCCATCACTGAGCTACACTCCTATTCCCTTTTCCTTTATTTAATTTTACAGCGATATCTCACTAAGTGACCAGATTGCCCAGTCTGGTCTCAAACTTACAATCCTCCTACCTCAGCCTCCCATAGACCACCACACCAACTTTAACATTTTCTGTTGTTATTTCATATATTTGTTACAGTAATGGAAATCTGTCTAAGAATTCAGTCAAAAAAGACAAATATTGGATGATTCTATCTTGTATTAGTGTCAGAGAAACAGAACCAACAGAATTTGAGCATATATATCCTATCTACATATTCTTCTCTTTCTCTCCCTCCCCCCATATACAGCATCTGTATGAAGTGTGATTAAAACTACAGGAAATGTTAGTGCCATGTGCCATCCCAGGGAAAGGAGTGTTCATAAAAACATGACAGTGTGCCCTCATTCACATTATTCATTGGATCTGGTACTGTGTGACATCTAGCTCTTCTCCAAAGTTAAAATGACCTGGAAAAGTAAAGGTTTTGAATCAGTTAAGAATATCCAGCTAGCCAGAGCAGTGCAAGTAAAGACACTCAGGAGAGAGGACACGAACTGCTTCAGGAAGTGGTGATAGCAGTGGGACACATGGATTCAAAGCAATAACAGAGGATTTTTAGGGGGATTAATGGCCATGCATCTTTTACTACAGTAAATTTTTAAAATTTAAATGCACACTGTATTTTTCAGTCACACATTGTCATATTAACCATGATATACTTAGATAAAATATTTAAAGTAGACAGATTTACAGAAACAGTAAGCAGATTAGAGGTGACCAGAGGCTGAGAGAGAGAGAATTGGAGTGGGTGGCTTTATATTTTACCAAAGTTTAAAACCAAATAAGTAAATAAATAAACACATTTAAAAAGTAATTCAAACACGCTTGCTTTACCTTTTTCCCAAAACACATTTTATAGCAGAAACACTCACATTCATTCTGCTGGGCAGGGGGAAAAAGATTGTACCTGAAACACTTGGTATCAACGACAGTGGTTCTTCCAAGGAGAAACTTTCCTTTTTCTTTTAGTGACAAAAGAGGAACCAGCCTTTCTGTCCCTTTCAACAGTCATTGCAAAACATGAGGTTTACCTACATTTTAAACTTAACACAGTGGTGCATGCTTGCAATCCCAGCAATTTGGGAGGCTGAGGCAGGAGCATTGCAAATTTAAAGACAGCCTGGGTAACTTCACAAGAATCTGCCTCAAAACAAAAAATAAAAAGCACTTAGGAAAGGATGGGGGGCTTGGGACACAGCTCAGTGCTACAGTACCCCTGGCTTCAGTACCCAGTACTAAAATTTTAAAATCTTTAGCTATTGTTTCTAGTATGACATATAAATTTTTAAATTGTAGTGGGAATTTCACAAAATATTTTCTTCCAAAATAAAATGAAAGCAGAAAGAAGCAAAAAGAATGTATCACTTTAAGTTCTAAGTCAAGGAACAGTAAAGATATTTAATAATCAGTAAGGGTCTCTGACTCCACCAGTTATGGGCAGCATTAAACCCCTCTCTGTCCACTCCAGTCCAGGTCCCAAGAGGCAAGGGGCTGCTTCGCTTGGCTAGCAGTAGCCTCTAGTGGCTCAGAGGTGTGGTCCCAAGAGAAGCAGCCAGGGCTGCTAGCAGGAGCAAGGACCCAGGGGAATGTTTATCTTCAGAACCTGCACTTGTGTCGTGGTGAACTGGACAGTACAGGCCACTGTGCCCCAGCATGAGATGACAGAGCTTCATATCAGTGTGTCCACAGGCACAGGTGCGTGGCTTTTCCCAGAGCTGTTGGTTCCGGGGGCAGGACACATTTGGGTGACCCTGCATAATTTGTACCAGCTGGTCTCCCGATCCCCAGGAAGAATACACTTATAAAGGCAAAGCAGCAGTTGTTGCTGGGGCTTCCACAATTTTACCCTGAGATGAAGAACCATGCCTCCAGTCATAGCTAATTTGTGAAATGATTTTATTAAATTCGCTTTTAATACTACAGATTTATAATACCTTCCAGGAGAATATGAATGTCTAAGTGAACAGATTTGACCTTTGTAGATTCAGAAAAAAAAAATTAAAATTTCACATAAACCCCGCAGATGAGGGTTTTCAGACTAATATTCATGTTATACATTGGCCATGGATATTAGTTTTGATGACTTGTTCACCTATTAAGGGTCCTTGCTCTGATCTAATCAGAGTGACATTCTAACAGGCATTATATTCATTTTGTGTTGTGTTTTTGGAGCTGGGAATTGAATCCAGGGCATGAATGACTCAGCATGTGCTCTACCACTGAGCTGAATCCACGGCCTTTGGCGTTACAGATGGACCTACCTGCAATGGTTACTCTGGCGTGCTTGACAAAAATGCATGAAGTCAGTAAAAATTCAGCAACTCACCAAGATGGTCCACAGTATTTATTCGGCACTATGAATGCTGCCACGGCAGGGAATGCAGGGAGAATGAGAACAGGGCGGAAGACAGACACGTGCACAGGAAAGTGATCTTGAAAGTCAAGAAAGGAGCATGATTGAACAGAGGCAAGGAAGTGCCTGGGAGAGTCAGGAAGCCTCCTAGGGGAACTGACCGGTTAGACGGTCAGGCAGATTTGTCTCCATGAACACAACTATCCACAGCCTAAGTGTCATGAAAATGACACTGAGAAGCCTGTGCCACGGGGGCCAGGCTCGGCTGCAGCACCCAGGGCAGGAGGAAGGGGGGACGCTGAGCAAGCTGTGCTGGATGCTGGGGCTCTGTGGGCAGCAGGAGACAGGTCCCAGGGGAGCCGCTCTGTCCCTTCCTTCCTTTTTCCCTGGCCAGTCTGCCCCCTTTGGTCAATTAATAAATGCCTAAGTTAGCCGGGCATGGTGGTACACACCTGTGTTCCCAGCACTCTGAAAAGCTGAGGCAGGAGGACCCCAAGTTCAAGCTGAGCCTGGGCAATTTAGTGACCTAGTGAGACCCTATCTCAAAATAAAAAATGAAAAATGGCTGGGGTGTAGCTCAGGGCAAAGACTGTGGGTCCACTCTTCAGTATTGCAGGGGGAAAATTACCAAGTCACTGTTTCTTATTTGCTGTACAGTGTATATATGTAGCTATACTCACTACAGTGGATTTCATGTAACCCTCAAATGTGCCAGGTGGGTTGTTGTGAAATCTCAGCGAACCAGCCAAAAGCTGACAGGTGTTAATCTCCCTTCTCCATCCTCCCACCCGTGATGAGCCAGAATGCTCATGCTCACTTCCACACAGCTTCTGTGCGTACTTGTGTCCACTATGAAGAAACGGCTGCAGTGTAGACTCAGCCTTAGACAAAACATCTCTGAGATATCAGGGTAAATATATTAATGATCAATGTCCTGTAGGATGATCCTAAGAAATAGATTTATTTGCCAGAGTGTAGATTTAGATGTTAAACTTGGTGAAGTTTCACTACAGTCACCTTTCTTTTCATTTTACCCATTTTGTAGAAAATTATACAGAAGATAAGTTAGAAGTTAAAAGAAACAATAGTGAGTGAAGAAAATAACAGCTCCTAAAATAAATAAATAGATAGGACAGTTTCAGGATATTTAGGGGAATAGAGAGTTTGACTTTTAGCCACTTTGATATCTTTGTACATAACATGCTGGCAGACTAAGTACAGGTTCCGAGAAGGGACAGAAAAGCATTTTACTTGAAAACCCTCTAAAACGATAGTGTTTGCTCCTTACTTCTGCCGACCTACTCGGCCTGGGCAGGACCCGCACAATGAGCGTTATTTGGTCTCAGTGATAAGCGTGGAGGTGAGTGACTGGAATTTCTCCTCGACGGTTGTCATGAGTTCAAATCATCTTTGTTTGTACCATGCACCTCATTTCTCTGAGGCTGGAGGAGGTTCTAGACACAGTGGAGGAAGCCAGACAGAATGTGTCCTGGAACAGTGCAGCACTGGTGACGAAGTCAGGTTCAGGAACTGTTAATCCATGGAGGTGCTGTTTTCATTTGATACGTGGCTGTCAAGTCTACAAAGAATTGACTGGGGGGTACAACTGCATCCCAGGGGGACACATGGATGCCCAGACTTTGTCCGCCAGTCACAGAGGTCCTAACCATCTCTGCAGGCCCAGGGCCAGAGCCTGCTGTGTGGTGTGAGGTAGGTCTTCCTGCACCCCATCTCTGCGCAGTGAGGAACAACTAGTGAGGAGGGGCCATCACTTGTGGCCAAGAGGCTTCTACTTCAAGCAGGCATGGTCCTGTGACTCTTTGGACCTCCCTTGTGCGATGCTGTTGCTCCTCATAGCTGGCTTCCTGGCTGCGTCATCTAGACGAACCAGGTTCTGCCATCAGTGAATCTCTCCTGTTGCAGGAGTCCTGGGGTGGGGGCTTCTCAGCCTCAGAACTGTTCACGTCTCTGTTCCTCAGCTTAGACATAGAAGGGCTGGGACAGTAGGCTTAGTCAATTGGCCTGGCAGTGTTCCCTTTCTTAAACTGCAGAGACCCAGAAGTCATTATTTTGTGTATACAAATGCTCTTTTATATGTAAAGATATATGGAAACAATTTTAAACATCAGAGAACTTTCTAATAGCTGGATGTGGTGATGCCTGTAACCCCAGTACTCTAAGAGGCTGAGGCAGAAGGATTGCAAGTTCAATCCTGGACTGGGAAACTTAGGCACTCAGTGAGACTTTCTCTCAAAATAAAAAATAATTTTAATTTTAAAAAATGGGCTAGGGATCTAGCTCAGTGGAAAGGCCCTATGTTCAATCCCCAGTACCATAAAACAAAGCAAAACAAGTTCCAGTTAACTCCTACCTCTGTCCAGTGCCCCATTTCTTCTTGTGCCATGTAAAACAATAAACACATTCTAGTCATCCATTCTCCTCCTTAAAACTCTAGTCCAAAAGGAAGAGGAAAAACAACAGGTTGAAGACCCATCATTCTGACAGTGTTTCAGCATTTTAAAGTATGTACAAATTTGTGTCCAGGCATGAGTAGTATGGGTCCCAGTGCGCAGGATGCCCACACTACAGCACATATCCACATCCAGAGCACCTTTGGGTACTCAGGCCCCTGGGCCCCCCATGTCAAGGCTTTTGACTTGGCAGCTCTGGAATTGAGCAGAATTTGCTCTTCTGAGAAGTTCTCAGTTGATGCTCCTGGTTTCTGGGTCATAGGGGTGGAGCTCTACTGGTTTGGAGGAAAGGATTCAGTGACTGTTACATTTAGATCTATAATTCCTGCAAATGTTTCATGTGTTCAGAAGTAGCGTTTTTGAAATATGGTTGGATCAGAAGGGCACTATGCTCATCAGCAGATGATCCATTGATGAGTTCTTAGCTTAATGTGCTGTGTGTATGTTGGGGGGGCTGACCTAAAGAGGTAGGTTCCTGAAGAGGTGAGTGGGAAGGGTAAATTCTTGTTCCTGGCACCTTCCTTTTCTGTTTGCTTCCTGGCCACCATGAGGTGAGCAGCTTTCCTCTCATGTGCCCTTCCATTGTGATACCGACTCCTCTTAACCATAAGCCAAGATAAACCTCTCCTTTTTAAAGTTGTGGGTTTTAAGTATTGTGTCCCAGCAATGGATAATCTGAAAAGAGCTGACACAAGTACTTTTGAGGCACAGAGTGTGTGAAGCAGCTGGAGAGACAAACTTAGAACTTCTCTTCTGTATATATATATTTTCAATACTGGGATTAAACCCAGGCCCTTCAGAGCGTGCTACCTCCAGAGCCCTTATTTCGTTTTAATTTTTTATTTCGAGACACGGTCTCAATGAGTGACTAAATTGCCCAAGTTGGGCGTGAACTTCTGCCTCAGCCTCCCAGAGTGCCTAGATTATAGGCATGTGCCTCTGTACCCAGCTAGCATTTTTTTGTTTTGTTTTGTTTTTGGTTTTTCTCTGGTACCGGGAATCAAACTCACGACATTGCACTTGCCAGGCAGGTGCTGTGCTGCTGAGCTAAATCCCCAGCCCCCCAGCTAATATTTTTAATTATAATTTTTTAAAGACTCAGCTGTTACCTGGACTCTGAGCAATGTTCCTTTCTATTTCGTACATCCAAGTAGATGACCTGGCTATATATCTGAGGAATCAAAAACATCATCATGTGTAAACATGGTTTACTCTTCAGTAATCAAACACAAAGCAACAAGCCAATCTGGCACATTATTAGTGATACATATCATTGTGTGATCATCAAGCAATAAGGTAAGCAAACTAGCGAGCTGATTGTTTCCCCTTTCACATAGCCAAGCTTTTGGTTTACTTTTGCTTTCCTTTTGTTCCCCTACTTCTCCAGAATTTACTATGACCAGCACTGTGGTTAGCAGCACTTAATATCATGACGCTTAATCCTCCTCACTCTCCGTCAACCCTACAGTGCAGTGCGTAGGAGTTGCACACCCACGCGCTCCCAAGGTGGATTCGAGGACCCTCCCATTGCATTCAGAGGCGTCCTAGGCCTTTCTGGGACTTCCCAACAAGAGGATGTACTGATGAGATCAGCGATCCTAATGAAGAGGATGGGTAAACTGGTGACACAGGGTCGCAGACCCCAATGCGTGGGCATCTCTCCCTCTGTCCCGAGCTATCCTGTGTTTTTGGGACAGGTGATCATGCTTAATTTTCCTAATAACCAAACATGGTAAATAATGCCATTATTGTTGCATCACAGATAAAGAAAGAACCATCACACTGGTGTTTGAGGCCCTGATCGAGTCCCGTCCTTTGGCACAACCCCTCAGCACTCTGGCTGTGCCCGGCTCTCTGCTGAACCAGGTATTGTGGAAGGGTCTGATTCTTCTGCCTAGACAGCTTCCTCCCCACCTTTCCCTCCAGCGCTCCAGCCTGACCCCTCGCTCATGCCCCAGGCACCGGATGTCCTCCTCCTCGAAGTGCAGCTTTTCTGCTGCCCACTTCCCCATGTACATCAACACCACAGAGGGCCAAGCAGTGATGAGAGCCACAGTGTTCTCGATGTGCGCTGGAACAGACTGATATATGCAGGCCTAGTTGGAGACAATTCACAAGCCTAAATGTTGAGGACATTTTGTCCTGTACACTGGTGCCCAGGGGCAACTTTTAGCTTTCCTTTTTTTAGTGTTGAGGATTAAATTTAGGGCCTTGCACATGCTGGGGAAGGCTCTGCAGGGGGCAGTTTTCCTCTCCCAGATGTTCACGTTTAAAATATTTAAGAAACATTAAGATGTTGCAGCTGGGTGTGGTGTGTACCTGTAATCCCAGCATTCCCAGAGACATAAAGGGCTGCTGATGTAGCTTCAAGCAAAGGCTCTGAGTTCAGATTCCCAGTCTTATGCTACTTACACTTTCTTTCCCCAGAAGTCTTTACACTTGAGGATCACTAACAATTAAACCTTACATTCCCCACAAAACAGCACCAAGAGAGCACAAAAATAAATGACCGCTGGCTAAATAAATGCTGACTCAGCCTCACCTCTGCCTCTCACCAAGTCTTTGTGGCACACTAACAAAACAGCCCAAGCTCCGCCTGGGGACTCCCTTGCCCACGTCCTTTTCATTTCCGTGCTGGTTGGTGTTGGCCCTGGGCAGGCCAGGTACCGCCCCCTCGGGCTGTCTGCTGTCTCTCTTGCCACTCACACTTGAACTTCTCTGCTTGCTAGGGACTCCCTACCTTTCCAAGGCAGCTGGAGGGTGTCTGAAGGTTCTATGATGCTCTAACCTTTGGGGGATTTCCCAGTTTTTAGACTGGGTGGCACTTTTCTTTTCCCATTAGAAAAGAGATTACTTAATCCCCTTCTCGTGGCCAATTCTGCTCATTCTATTGCATGGCTCTGAGGACGAAGTTGTGTCTTCTGCCTCTGTTGTCCACCTACCTGAGTTCCTTCTACAGTGGAGTCAGAGCCAGCTGGACAGACATGACTGTCCTCTTCCTCCATGGGTTTGCCCATCCTACAGTGTTCAGTGACCAAGTGAAATGTGTTTTTCTCCCCTAGGATCGGGTTACCTTCCTTGCTAACTTTCTAGGGAGCAGAAGACTTCTGGGTGACTTCGTTCAACTCCACACTTCCATGACCAGAGAAGTATAGTGTTCTTGAAAAAAATACCAGCATTCCCCAAATCCTGCTTTCAGTAATGACATTTAAACCAGTGCCCAGGTTACAGGTAAATAGGCTGAAACGGAGGATACAGTACTTTCTCTGTGTTACAAATCAAGTGGTCGTATGCTTTTCTGATTCTTTTCTGCAGTTTCTCACTCACCTTTGAACTAAATTTCTTTTATGGAGTCTTTACAGAACATTTATATTTTGTCAGGCCTTCTCCCCAATGCTTTAAAAATATAAACTCACTTAAATCTCATTACACCCAAAGAAGCCTTCTTTCTACTCATAGCCTTTTTGAAGATCAAGATTTTAAGGTATCTCAAAGGTGATCACTGTAGCACTCCCCAAGAACGCAAGCCTAGTGAAGGATTCTCAAACCCACAAAATACACCATTCCTTGGACAGCTCAAGATAAGCCTGAGGAATGGGGGAAGAGTGAATCCCAGGATCATTCCAATCAGGGGCTTCCTAGGGAAGGCTTCCTGTGTCAGGGAGGTTTGTGTACATTTTAGACAGCAGGCAGGCATTTGTAGAGGCCACTGTGGTGTGTCACCAGCCCCTGGGGACCAGGAACTTTGTCCCTGACTGCAGAAAGAGTTGATCATTGGCAGCACCCAGCCGAGGACTTCTCTAGGAACTGCCTTTCCTGAAGGGCTGTGCCTCACCTAACCTCATGTATCCTCCCTGAACACGGCCCCCATCCAATGACTGGCAGTGGAAGGGTATGATGCCTGTCTCCTGGACTCTACTGGGTCACTCTGGGATGCCTCCAGCTTCAGGGTTCCCTTTGGGAGGATGAGGCCTCTCTCAGTACTGTCCTGTAGTTCACCCTCTTCTGCTACCCGCTTTCCTCATTTCTTCAGGTCTGGCTCCTAAAGGCACCAGCCAGCCAGCAGCCTGCATACAAGTCTCCCCTGTGTGAGTATTCGTCTACTTCTGAGCCCCTATTTTAGGCTTCCTCCTCATACCACAGGAGCATCTCGGTCCTGAATTCTAGAGCAGTCATCGCATGAAATGAAAGAATGCACATAGGGCCTGAGCTCAGTGTAAATCTTCCATGGAAAGCAGCCATGTGTGTGATGATACTCTGTGGAAAGTGTGCCAAGTGGAGGACACAAGAAAAGGCTCCAAGTCACTTGGGGTCCACTGCCTGGATTTCAAGGGTGCACACAAACACACAGACACACACACACTTTAGAAAAGCATGCACACATGCTTGGGAATTCCACAATACAGAGACTATGGTCTCTCTCTCTCTCTCTCTCTCTCTCTCTCTCTCTCTCTCTCTCTCTCACACACACACACACACACACACACACACACACATTCACCTCCTTTCCTGTTCCCATTTTTTCCTGATATTGAATATTTTCTGTGTTCTACACATTTCACTCCTACTGCTCCCTGTCAGCAGTCTCCCAGGTGCCTGTGGAGCTGGGAGGGGGCCATAGAGGTGGCGGCAGAGTCACAGTGGCCAGGGTGGTTATTGGAATGGGCATGGCACTCTGGCACAGGACAGTGGCTGAGTAGGAGGCCCCACCATGCACACAGGTGTTCTGTCTGTTGAGAGAATCTGAACAGAGTTGTTGACTGAGAGAACAGCGGAGAGCAGAGCTGTGTTCGTAGAACAGACTCTGCAGTGCCATGGTGGATGACAGGGGCGTCGGGAGGAGACTGGCCTCCTGGATGGAGGGAATACTTTTTTTCTCTAGGACAAGGGAGGTGATTCAGAGTTGAAGAGAGGAGAGTAACAGTTTCCTTCCTCTAACATCTGTCCTATTAACAGTGATTTGATTGTCACCTGAAGAGACTTCATCGGGGAGGATAAGACCAACACGCAAAGACAGAGAATACTGCTGCTGAGATGGAAGGGGCTCCAGCCAGGGATCAAACAACACCAAGCCAGCTCAGGCCTTTTGGGGCCTGATGAAGTGGATGACTTAAATCTGCAGCATGTTGTAAGCACTGCTGTGTGACTCAACAGCAGTTCTTAAAGGCTGGGGTTATGGCTTGTGTTTAGATGTCCCTCCAAATCTCATGTGGTCATAGATGGCACTTTTCAAAGGTGGCTGGATCTAAGTGTGTGATGCTGGGATCAAGAGTGTGTGATTACTAAACTAGTCTACTGCATGGTTTGGCATACTTCTGGGTATGGATGGTGGGAAGGCCACCCTGGGTGTGAGTCCTACCCAAAATAAGGGTGTGTAGCCTGGAAAGAATACAAAGGACAGAAAGAGGGCTGCTATCCTGCTTGCTGCTTTGCTACCTCACCGCTTGATGCTTTGTTGCCTTTTCCTCTGTGATGCCTCTCTGTGCCACCCTGCCTTGGAGCCAGCCAACTATGGACAGAAACCTCTACAAACTGTGAGCTACAATAAACCTTTCCTCCTTTTACTTTGGGTGTTGGGTATTTCGTCTCAGTAATGAGAAAAGTAACTAAAACAGGTGGACTTGGCCTGAGAATGAGAGAGAGAGAGAGAGAGAGAGAGAGAGAGAGAGAGAGAGAGAGAGAGAAATATGTACACACTTCAGGAAAAGAAAAGTAATATGTTTTTTTTCAACAGATGGTGTTACCATTGGATGGGGGATCCTAGAGGATACCATATATAGCAGAAAACCCACTACACCACTGGCTCTTCAAGAAAAAATTGAGAATGCATTGCAGCAATCTCAATGACCGAGGTTACACAAGCAGCAGATCGCTATACTAATAGATGTCTGGAAGCTAACAGCCACCACTTTGAGCCTCTCTTGTAATTAGAGAGGTCAATCTCATGATGCCTCGGTAAATTTAGTACTGAAATATTTATACAAGTTTTTCTTTTCCCAACATTTTTTGGCAGACTCTGTATATATTTAACACATACAAATAAACCAAATTGTGAAATTAGAAATTATACAACTCATTCTGTCCTATTACAAGGAACATTGATTAAGAGAAATTTTTTAAAAATTCCAACTAGGTACAAGGAAGAGAAGGCCTTGCCTTTGGAGTTCTGGAATGTTCTGGCTTGCTTCAGTGAGGGTGGAGGGTAGAGGGCACGCGGGTGAGTGGGATGCTGGTGAGGGGAGCCTAGGGCTCCCTGCCAGGAGCAGTTCTCTAGGAGATGTGGATGTCCTAGTACCAGGACACTCACATCAAGGTGACAGAATTCCCTGTCAATGGTGCTTTCTGATTGAAATTGGCAGCTACCCCTGCTGTCAGCACTGCAGGAGGAAGGCCCAGAGTACTCACCAGATTCCCATGGGCTCCTGCAGGGTGCTCCCCACCAGCAGCCAGCATACTTCCACTGGAGATTCTCCTCTAAAGGCAGAGGCCCTTAGCCATTCCTCCTCTCAGAAGTCCCAGCTCTTGATTTGTCCCGCAGCCCCTTTCTCCAAGAGGCTGTCCCTATCAGGAATTACCATTGAGGACTATTCCCCATGGACACTGTGCTCAGGGGCTCCTGCCCATCCTCCCCCGCCATGGGAATCCCTCCTTCCCACACTTGTGCCCACTGTCCCCTCCACTGTGGACTTCCTCATGGATCCAAGCATGTCTTAGATTTCACAGGAGCACTGTTCACAGTAGCCACAAGGTGGAAGCTGCCCAGGTGTCCATCAACCAAGGAAAGATCAACACATGTGGTCTCTCCTCACAACAGAATATTGTTCAGCCATCAAGAGGAATGAAGTACTGACACATGCCGCAACACGATGAACCCCTGAACATATAGTGCTAACTGAGAGAAGCCACACACAAAGACACACGTTGTACAACCCCCACTGACATGAAATATCCAAAGTAAGCGAATAGATTGGGACAGAAAGCATTTTAGTGTTTCCAGGGGTCGGAGGAAGGGGTGTAGGAGAGTAATGACTCAGGGATTTTTTTTATGTCTTTTTCTTTCTTTTTTGGTACCAGGAATTCTTTTTTTTTTTGGTACCTAGGGTCTCCTGCTTGCCAGGCAAGGGCTGCACCAGAGCTATATCCCCAACCCTCGGGGACCCTTTTTAAACTGTGAAAATCATTTGAAATCAGACAAAGGTGGTGGTTGCATAACATTGTAAATGCACTAAATGCCACTGAACTGTACGCTTTGAAATGGTTAACTGAGGGCTGAGGATGTGGCTCGGTGGTAGAGTGCTTGGCTGGCACACAGGAGGCCTTGGGTTTGATCCCTAGCACTGAAAAAAAAAAAGGTGAATTTTGTGTTGTGAGAGTTTTGCCTCAATTAAAAAGAAACTTAGCTGTAAGTGTGGGAGAGATTTAGGGGTTGGAGGGTGAGGTGAGGACTTGGGATTAAAAGGGATTGATTAAGGAACTCAGAATCCTAAATATATTTCCAGCATTATCAGGTTACTGGTGACCTCTGTGGGCCACCATACAAGCCAAACACAATGAACAACTTTGTTCTATAAGAAAAAGCACTCTCAGCTGCAAACAACTGATTTATAAACAAAGTCTTGGAATATAGTCTTTCCCTTTTTAATTGTTGGGGGACTATTTGTAAATTAGTCTCTAGGATATAGTTAATCTTTGGCTCTGGTTCTGAATTAATCAATAAAAAGACATCATAGTGGTAATCTTTGGGGAAGTGAAATTCAATTTAATCCATTTTTTTCCTATTTGTTAGTTCCTCTGATAATTGGTTTGATGGAGGAGAAGTTTGAAGTTATTGGTTAAATAGGGGTTTTTGGATTATCTGTGAATTTTAATTATCCATGCTTCACCTGGCCCCAATTAGCACTAATAATTGAGTTAGCTGAATAGAAGTCATTTCCCATCATATCAGTTTTACTATAGGATTCTTAATTGCTTCACTAATGGAGCCCCCAAACACAAAGTCCCTTTCTATAGTCAAATGCTCACCCCCCACAATACCAAGATTTGTAAAATTAATGCTGTATAGCAGCACAGTGTTAGCTAGATGGTTGATAGTATGACACAAATATCTTTAACAACAAAACGTGTAGCCAAGTGAAACTAGAAATTTCTCACATGCATTTGGAAATATTAGCACTTATAGCCAAAAGGTATTGCAAAGCCTTCCTGAAGCATAGTTAAAAATCTTAATCAATGCTTTCAAGTGATTTGTATTTTCAATTTCAATTGAGGTTGTCACTGTCTTAATTTATCCCAATTTAAATTAAGGCAGCCTTTTAAAGTGCCTGTTAATTTTAGCCATCTACCCCCTTTCAGAGGTGTTATTTATATTTACCAAGCACTGTCTACATGCCTTCTTAAGGTTTCAATTTCTCTTCTTGGACACATTTATATTTATATTAAACACAATAAATATCTCCCATTCCAAGGGCCCCTTTTGACCTTCTTTGATCTCTGAGTCCCAACATCCCTTAACTTGACATATAAATTAGCCCATCCCCTCCCAGGAGGCCAGAGAAGAGGGTAGTGTTTCATGGGCTCCCTCGCCCCTCTCCAATCCCCAGCATCGTGTTTTCCCATTGCCATGGAGATGGAGCTATGCACACAGAGTGCAACAAACCCAGCAAATGGGAAAAGTCTCGGCTGAGATAGAATTACTAACTAAACAAATGCTATTGGTAACAGAGTGCGGGAAGGGATGCCTGAGTTCTCCTTTTCTGCCCACAATCAGATTACAGGTAAAAGTGCAAACAGCTAGATGAAAGCTGACACGGTGGTTCTTTTAAAGACACAGAGGACATATTACTCCCAGAAAACACAGCGTCTGGTGCAGTCCAAATGGCATGTGAGCCTCAGTGGAAACATGGGAGGTTCCATTCTCCTTTTGCGGCAATATTGCCATCCTAAACACTTCAGACCGGGTTCTTACTGTTACATAGAGAAAATCGCAGCACAATCGAGAGTCCTACACCAGGCAGGACGGGCAGGAAGCCGGAGCCCCCTCCCTTTCACTCCATGCCATCACGTGTGGGGTGAGTGATAACCGGTCTCTCGCTCACACTGTAAGATGTCATGCGCTGGGCCATTTCTCCAAGAATTAATTAATTAACACCAAGTTCTTGTTATTGTTTCTGAAAGAAAACTGCCCATGCAACCATGTGAGTATCGGATAAATAGGATTTCAAGTTTTGCTTTTCTCAGTGTCACTTGTATCTTTTCTGTTTCTTTCTAATAGTACATTTGGTTTTGGTTAAAGAACCGCTGATCAGTCTCCAAGGGACATTAAAAAAAACTGGAAGACAAATATTTGATATAGAAGTAAATGGAAATTTTCATTTAAAGGACAGTATTTTTCAGATAAGCAATCTGCAAAGGTTTTCTAAATGCAAAAATTATATAATGAGGTATTAATTAAGGTATTAATTTATTTTGCTATTGTAGTAAATGTAAGCTGGTCATAGTCTGATGTATGAATTGTGACACTGATTGGGAAATTAAATTTATCCTACTTACCCAGTTTTTGTGGCATGCCCCAGCCTCTTTTCTTGCAAAACATAATTGAGTTCTGCCGTGTGTGTGTGTGTGTGTGTGTGTGTGTGTGTGTGTGTGTGTATTATTATCAACCTTTCAACTGTGTTGCTTTAATGTTTGAAAACCCCAAAACTGTTTGGAGCAACCTAGCAGCAACACAGCACCCATGGAATAGCTTAAGGTGCCTTATATCAGGCCTTTCAGTGACTTTTAAAAATTGCATCAGTCTGTCAGTCTTGATAATTGTTAAATATTTTTGCTATTTATTCAATAGAATTATAGATAGCAGAGATTTCTCTTAGAAGCAGTATCTTTTTATCCTTGAAGATAGTTTTCTACCACTATTCCCCACCTAAGTTTAAAAGACTTAACATGTTTTTAACTTCCCTTAAGTTGTTTTCAGGTAACAGAAGTTACAATTAAGAAAATGCTAAAGTCAACTTGAGTTTCTTTTTCTAAATTTAATATATTTAGCTTACTCTTTTGAGCAAATCTGGCCTCAGTAGAAGACTTTGTGGGCTTTTCTTGAAGCAGATCTTCAATACACATGCCAAGCCTGTCTGAAAGAAGTGGCCTTTTACAATAGAGACTCTTAAGTCACTTCAAGACTTCTGTGGGTGCGGAACTGGCCCTCCTGGAGGTTCATTTATTAGAGCAAGGACCCCTCTTTGTGAAGTCTTGCTGACAGACCATAACAGCAGTGCAAGTGACCAGCAGTCAGGCTTTGGGGGAGAGGTCAGATGCTGAAAAGATTGTTGAAATTCCTGATATTTGACAAATATTCATTTATACAGTATTACACAACTGAAACATCTGTTTCCTAGCAACCTGCAGACTAGGGAGAACCCATCTCTATTTTAGTTTTCTTATATGAGATATGAATTACAGAAAATAAGAATATCAATGAGGGAAATGGATATGTCATAACTTTGGCAGCTTTTGTCATTGTGGCTGTTACAGAACAATTATTTAGATTATTATAAATAATGTAAATTTTATAAATGGTCTCCGTCGCAGTAACAGCATGTCTGGTAGGGATTCTGCCCAGCACGTGGCCTCTATGACTTTTCACAGGCTCCTAGGCCTAGAGTTCCAGGAATGACTTCGCCTGCCTTCCAAACCAAAAAAAGAAAGTGCCAGAGCAGTACCAGTGTCCGCATCCCCCCACCTCAAGAAGGCAGGGGGCTTCTTGGCCCAAACTGGTCCTGAGCCTGGAAAGGCAGCATGTTTAGCTGGAGACCAAGGGCCACAGCTCTGCAGAGGGGCAGCCCTTCACATGCCACAGATTCTGTTCTGGTTCCATGTCCCGAATCGGCTTTGCCCACCCCCTTCACTTCCTCTCAACCCCTGACCCCATCACTGTTAAGAAACACATCAAATGTTGGCTGGATGTTCATTAAAAGAGACTTTAAAGGCTGGAGATGTAGCTCAGCAGCCATGCATTTGCCTATTGTAAGCAAGGCCCTGGATTCCATCCCCAGCAGAGAGATACAGAGATGGAGACAGAGACAGAGACAGAGACAGAGACAGGAGAGAGAGAGAGGCTTTAGTGTTAACTGGTAAAAATCAAGGATGTTATGGGAAGGTCCCTATGTGTACCATAGTGTTAATAATCTTCTACCCCTCTTCCTAACGGCCAGATCCATTTAAACTTCTTTCTGTAAAACCCTGGTCTAGTCCTTGTCTGACTGTCTATCTGCACTGAAAAGAGGATCTCTACGTTTAATTTATATGTGGCTGAAGTTTCTCAAAGGTTATCAACAATATCAGGCATGGACTGTTGAGAGATCAGGGGCACCCTTTTAAATTGGCATTGTTGTTGAAATAACAAAAGAAATCCCCTGGGAGCCATTGAGAGACAGTTTGTTATGACCAAAGCTCCCAAGTTCTTTAGTTGTATTTTTCCTGTCAGCCTGCACACTGTGGTATGAAGAAGGACGCAGACACTTTGTGGGCTGCACGGGGAGGTTCCTCCAGACCGTACAGCACGCCTCTCACAGCACCTTCGTCACTGCCTGGCAGGAGCTGTGTGTGACCAGCGGACTGAGGAGGTGGCTCGGCCAGGCCTCCTAGCAGGCTGTTGTCCAGGAGACATGTGCCTAGGAAACCCATGCTACTGAGCCCGAAGAATAGTTTTAGACAATATAAAAATGGAAAACACAGCCTTATGAATCAATCTTGTTCCACAAAATAAATAAAAAAACCAAAGAAACATAAAACCCACCAGGACAGCAGAAAGGAAGCTATTTGAGAATGGTAATTTTTTTTTTTCGAGAAAGGGACTTTAACACAAGAAATGTCAGTCCTGAAACATGGCAATGCACAGAGTTTTGCAAAATAAATGTCCCATCTCTTGGCAGAGACACTAGACACACAGCTCTTTGTAATGTTATGCTTTGAAATGATTTTTTCAGTTATAAAAATATATGCTAGGGGCTGGGGATTTAGCTCAGCGGCAAAGTGCCTGCCTGGCAAGCGCAAGGTCGTGAGTTCGGTTCCCAGTACCGGAGAAAAACCAAAAAAAAAAAAAAAAAAATGCTGTTTTTTAGCCATTTATAATGTGATGTTTATAAGTAGCTTCTAGATAGGTTGCCGTGGGTGAAAATAATATAATTTTTTAAGATCTACTGACTAAGAAAGCAAGCACATGTGGAAGGCAGGCAACTGCACTGTGGTTTTCAGGGCAAAGCCCTTCTCCCAGATTTGCTCTGAACAAGACGGTCTGTTCCTGCTAGAGTATGAACCCCTAGATCGCTCCTTTCGGGGCCAGTGCATAACAGGAGGGCAACTGCATGCAGATTGGTCTGCTGACCAGAAGCGTTTTTATTTTTTAAGCTGGGATTCAGGCCTGGCAATTTTAAAAGTTAATCATTAACTTCTTTGAAATCTTGATGGCATTTTAGTGGAAGTACAAATATGCCACTTCCCCAAGTATTCTTCCTTGTAATTCTATATTTTACCCTAAAAATCCAGTTAGAAGCCTCATCTTAGAATGAGCCCTGTTGGCTGAGGCAGAGACTCAACCTGCTCTCACTTCGATTGAGAAATTGGGTTAAATAAGATGGGTAAAAGGAAAGCTGAATACTCATACTGAATACTTAATTTGCACATTAAAAGCTGATCATTAATCCTATATTTTAACTCTACAAATGTCAGGAGCCATTCTTTCCTGTGGAGACTGGAGGTTCTCAGGATAAACCAGGCTGTGTTCAGTTACAAAGGCCTTGAATGAACACAAGGAGAGTCGCTGCCCCAACCCAGAGACCATTAAATAATGCTTTCCAAATCAATTTGCTATCATATTACCACAAAAGGGAAGAATCCTAAGGCAAAATGAACCAAAGCAGTATCGTAACTGGAAGAGAATGTTATTAAAATCCAGTAAAATATAATACCTGAAAAATACACATATATCTGCACATGTGTTATGGTGCTGAGATATCCGTCTGTAGTTTCATGTTATTTGAATAAAATGAAGGAAATATAAGCCTTCATGCAGCCAAGGGACATTGAGGATTTTTATTTTTAGTGTTTGAGAAAAACCAGAAACAGACATTCTGCTAAGATGTCTCGAACGTGGTAGGCCAAAGGATATTTTCACGTGATTCTAACATAAATCAATACGACCAGCCACCATTTACCTAATTCTGCGAAATTAGCAAATCAAATAAATAAAAATGCTGTTTTTAGCCCAAATTGCAGTTTCTGACAAGACTGCCTAGTGAGTATTATGCGCGTGTTCATTAAGCCTTTAAAGCTGGGGTTTGCTAATGCCACTTGAAAAGGGTGAGCAACTGCAATCCAAATAAGGCACAATGCTTCCCTTAAGCTTATTAAGTTCAAGTTTTATACAAATAGCAGTTTCAAATGGTTTGCTTGAAAATGTGCACATGGCTTCCAAAATAACAGTTTCCCGACACTGTATTGAAAAAGGGAAAGGAAAAATAAAGCTGAAACAATGACAAGAAATTGGTTGCTGGGGATTTTGTTTTGAAATAGTACTTTCAGATCTTTCTCTAATCTTAGCAGGACTTTTAAGGTCTAGTACATCTTAAACAAAGTTCACTAACAAACTAATCACTGTGCTCTTTGCAAATTGTCAGCCTGAAATCATGATAGCAAAAGGTAGTAAATTTCCCCCAGAGTTTGCTTTTATATTCTCCTAGATTTCATCAGGACTTTGAGATTCTAACAGAAAACGCAAAGAAAATGTTCGGCCATTTGTGTAAGCAATAGCTCCATTCATTGTGTTAAAGTGGGGACACACGATTATTACCTGCAACTGGTTGCAAGGATAAAACACAGCGTGGCTGGGATCCTTTGCAGAACTCGGAAGCCATTGCCTTCGTCCAGCAGAGGAGGGAGGGAGCTTGGAGCTTTCAGGGCAGCTGGGAATCATTCCTCTGTACCTCGGAAGCCAGCTCAGGAACTTCAGAGAGGAAACTCTCAACGCCCCCTTCACAACCTCCCAGCTTCCTATTCCAGAATGTTTCATCTGAGACTATTAAAAGACCCGTTTCACTCTGCATTACAAACCAAGCGTATCACTTATAATTTTCTCAATAGAATGAAAAATATTTACAACACCCCTGAACACCAGCTTACTACATCTCTACTAGTTAAGCCCTGAGCACAAGGTTGAGAAGCTAAGTCCTGTGGGTGCTACTAACATGTTTTCAGTCAACATTCTTTTAGTCTCAATTGAGACATACTGATTTTTTAAAATCTTAAATTCAAAGATTTATTAAAAGACTCAGATGCCAATGATTCTGACTCTAACCCCGAGAGAAGGGCACTATTCTCAACCATCTTCCATGTGGAGGGGAAGGGTACAGCCTAAGAGGAAAAGGTCCCACACGGGCTGCTGCCAGCACCGGGGCTCTGGCCTAAGCAGTGGTGGTTCTCTAAGCAGATCTCTCTGTTCCTGTGCAACACAGATTCTCATCAGCAGAAAAGCTCAGCAGCGCCCAGTAGGAACAAATGCACAAGGGTATTTCCTGCTGCTCAGTTATGTCCCCTGTCTCCTACTTTTGAAGACAAGGTTTTAATGTTTTGAAAGATACCCAAAGTGAGCATGAGGCTAAATAAAGCCTGCTGTTGCAGACCCAAGCAGCAATTGTTTACGGGAGGATGTATGTGCAGGACTGGCAATGATTCTTCTGAAATGTTCCTCACAAAGAAGACGTAGCACTGTGTAGCATTCCCCAAAACTAAACATACATTCACTTCCAAACACTAGGTGCATCTGCCAATCTGAAACTCAGTACATTACTGCAAGGTTTTGTGTAACTTGCTTCCTATCTTTGTACTGATCAACTGGATATTTAAATAACAAAGACAGTGAAGAAGCCAGGCAAAAAGTGGTGCTCCTGATGCCAACAGGCATTTCTTCCTTTCTTAACTCTACCACAGAAATAATTAGCAGGCACAGAGACACCTCTCATGTCCTGCTGACTGCCTCTAACCGCACACAGCAGTAAGCGAAGGAACTAGTGTTTGTCTTAGGTCTCTCCATGCTTGCAAGGGACAGTTTGTCTCTCAGGGTGAAAGCCACTTGCACCCCACTGCTTGGGGGGTCCAGATGTCCAGTATGACCTCTAGATCAGTTTCCGGTCACAATAAGCACACATCTGGAGGCATATGCAGATGTACCTCTGATGTTCCCTAAAAATCCACCATCTTACATTAGATCTTCAACTATATTTTTATTCACTTCTTCTAATGCACAGTTTATGTTTTAACCTTATAGAGTATAAAATGTCATTTCAAATGTACTGCACACAAAACATAAAGAAAATCTTGTTTGTGTTTAATCAAAGTGGTCTCGATCTCATACAGTGATAGTTTTCTGGTGTGGAAATCCAAAATAAAACGTCTCTATTACTTTGTCCAGTCTTTCATAGTAAATCACTGATTGTACACAATATAATATTTTATGACAGCTTTCATCTGGTTCTTAGTCCAGACCCTTGGTAAATAACCGAGTTTCACATATGAAACTGTAGAATTTAGTATCCTTTCTGTTTCTTTCTTATCAGGAAAGATGTACTACAGGCCTCCGGTCTCCCTTGGTGTCTATGTAAATTAGGTCAGCACATGCACATACATTATGAGAATCAAAGCTAGGTGCCAAGGACCATATTTAATTTGACAGCCGAGAATACCGTTAAACAGAGAACTCAATTCTGTACGGAAGAATCCCAACTTTAAAAACACTAAGGGACTTCAAATATCTTCACACATCACCGGAGAATGACAAATGTCTCGCATGTGTGTTTACAGATTTAACGGACCTTTATTTCTATCACATTATCACATTTTAACCTATGTAACACAATAGTTTTTTTTTTTTTAAACAAAAATGTTTTCCAAGTATAAAATAAAAAATGTTTCCTATGGAAGACCTGAAAGCCACACAAAGATAAAAAGTGAAACACTAATTGTCTGCCATACAAGACAGTCACAATTGATGAATTGCTATATATTTTTAAAATAATACACAGTACATTTTGTTTACATGGTTACTCTCTTCTTTGCCTATGAACATATGCAGATCCATTTTAAATCTGAGTCAAAGAATTCTTGTGTGTGACAATTGCTTTAGTTCTAGCCTTCTATTTTGCAGATGGGGGGTGGGGATTTAGCTCAGCGGCAAAGCGCCTGCCTGGCAAGCGCAAGGTCGTGAGTTCCATTCCTGGTACCGGAGAAAAACCAAAAAAATAAAAAAATAAATATTTTGCAGATGAACTACCAAAAGCAAGGGACTTACCAAAAATCACAAAGCTAGTAAGTGACAAAACCAGGGAGCAAAACCATTTCTTCTGTCTCTTTCCTCCTGAGTAGTACTGAAGAAGATCCATTGTATTTCAGGCCATTGAATCTCCTACTTGTGTATAACTAAGAAAGACCATATTAAATAGATGTGCCATTTTTAAAAATAACTTTATGAACTCACATACCATACAACTCACTCATTCAAAGTACATAGTCCAGTGGCTTTTGGCATGTACAACAATGTTCTGCAACTGCAACCTGTATCAAGTACAAAGCGTCTTCATTACCCCAAAAGAAATTATGTATTACCGTGGCTAGCTTCCTGCCTGGTGGCTCCCTGAGGGTGG
>NW_004955402.1:59871315-59888518 GCF_000276665.1 Chinchilla lanigera | reverse complement strand
TAGATAATAATATGTAAAACGATAACCATTGATGATTTCCTACCATTTTGTCTGTAATTTGCTAAGTCCCCCCTATTATTATGTTATCCTTCTTTTATTCTTTAAAATAAAAAAAATAAAAATAAAAAAAAAAGAAATTATGTATTACCCCCACCAAGTTCGCCAACCCCAGGCAACCACTTCCTGTCTCTAGAGATTTGCCTATACTTGATATTTCAAGTTAAAGGAATCATACATGTTCTTTTGTGTTGGATTTCTTTCACTTCACACATTGTTTTCAGAGGTTCACCTATATTGTAGCATGTGTTAGTTCTTCATTCTTGTTCATTGCTGAATAGTGTTCCATTGCATACACGTGATGAGTCTATCAGTAGACAGACATTTTATAGTTTTCACTTTGGGGCTCATATGGATAAGTTTTGCACGCACACATGGCTTCACTGCTGCTGGGAACATGCCTAGGAGTGGAGCTGCTGGCTCATATGGCACCTCTGTGTTTAACATTTTGAGGATCTGCCTGGCTCTGCCCCAAAGCAGCTATACCATGTTACAGTCCCACCAGTGGTGCAGAAGGGTCCCAGTCTCACCAAATCGTTGCCAACATTATTATTTTTTATTTTTTGACTCCGCCACACTGGTGGGTATGAAGTGGTTGGTGTCTCATTGCAGGTTTGGTTTGTGTTTCTCTACTGGTTATATAGTTTTGAGTTATATGTTTTTGAGTAACTGTAAGGTCCTTATTGGCCATTTGCATATCTCCTTTGGAAAAACATTTAGTCATATGCTTGTTTATTTTTTACAAAATCATTAAGTTTCTCAGTACACTTTAGGTGTACATCATGCTCACATTGATCATAGGGAATTTATGCCTGTTCATGATATAACGATTCTGTTTTTGCCCCCGTTCCTCTGCCCTCCCTTCAACTGTTCTTCTTGGCTTATTTTTAACTTGGTTGTGTGCCTTCAGTCACTGAGCTGTGGGAGCTCTTTATATCGGCTGCATTGGCACAGACTCCCTCCAAAATCAGGCATCACCCACAGGACAGCTTTCAGAAATAGGGGCTTTAAGAGGTGACTAGGTGTTGAGGGCTCTTTTCTGATTTCCTTGCTCACCTCAGCTTCATCTATCTTTAGTCTGAGGTTTAGAAGAATTCCAGGCTTTGAGGCTGGTCCAACAATATTGGTCACAGGAAAGCATAGACGTCTCACAGTATATATTGAGAGATTTTTCATTTTCAAGACAGGCAATATCACCTGGGATTTAAGGTAGAGAAATGTATGTATGCAGGATAGTTCTGGGGCCTGAAAGGATCAAGGTACAATTGCCAAGACAGGTCCCTGCTGCAGCCATGCGGGCCAGTTGGGCTCCAGAAAGGCTCTGCATAAGCTTTTCAATCAAGACCTGGCGCCTGCTCACGCCAGGGGGCCTGGCTTACCCTCACAGCTCCTGTTCCCTGCAGCTGCTCTGCTCCCAGTACCTGGAGGAGCGAAGTATTTGTAGGTTGTAGGCTGTCCCGGTCTGTTTGTGCTACTAATAAAGCAGCACAGACTGAGTAATTTCTAGACAACAGACGTCTACTTCTCACAGCTCTGGGGGCTGAGGCATGCAAGATGGAAGTGCTGGCATGTAGTGTTTAGTAAGGAACTTCTTGCGGGGACCTCACTGCAGAAGAGATAGAAGGGCAATGGGGAAGACTGCTGTGTCCTCACGTGATGGAACAGCAGAACAAAGTAATCGGCTCTCTAATTCCACCCTTGAGACTCCATCTTTATCACTCAATCATCTCCTACAACCCTGCCTCTTGGTATCTTTATATTGTCAACTGTTTCAACATGCAAATTTTGGAAGACAGGGACCACATGGTCAAGTGGCTCCCCCGAGGAGGAGAAGCAGGGAGTATGGCATCCTAGAGGTCTCAGGCCCACTTGCAGTATCATCTTCATTCTCCAAAAATGTCTGTCCTCTTCACCTCTTCCATACCTTTGCAGCAATTTTGAACATGCTCACACCTCCCCTCATCTCAGGACAACAAACACTATCGGGAATACCTCTGCCCTCTCCCGAGATCTCCTAAGTGTGAGCGTAGGAGCAGGCCCACCTGGCTGCTGGCCTCTTTCTCCACCATGGCAATCTGGCTGCCTCAGTTTTTCTTGGATGCTATCCTGTGACATCGGCAGCAGCTCCCTGGTCCACAGCCCCAGCCCTCTCTGCAGAATCTGCCACATGCAGCCACTTTTTCCTTCTTCCAGGGGACTTCTCCCCTGGCCTCCAAAGCACTCTTGGCTGTGCTCCTTTGTGCCTTCTTAGACTCTCCTTCCCTGCCCACCAAGTGTGACTTCTCAGGATTTCCATCTTCAGCTTCAGTAATTCTTTACCCCCGATTCATTTCTCTGCCACCAAACCTCTCACTTTCTTGAAGCCAGAACCATCTTTCAGAACATATCTGATCCTTCCTTTCTCCTGTTTTCAAAACTCTCCCAAGGGTTCCAGCAGCCCGTCTTGTTTCTGTAGCCGTGAAGGCCTTTTGTGATCTGACTTCAGCTCATTCCCCACTGGACACTGCTTTCTCCACCTGCAGTCTCTGCACTCACTGCTCTCACAGGTTGGTAAGAGAGACTGGAAAGCAAACAGTCATCTCAAGACACATTTAGCTTGCTTTCAGCAAACAGAAACTGAAATCCCTGAATCAAACAGTGAGAATGACCAGGGAAATTTGTTGAAGTCCAAGGTAGGAATCTGCTCTAAGCTTGTGGAAGGAGTGGCTTCCCGAGCACTTTGTTTCTCCCATGTTCTTCTTCTGCCTCAGGCCCTCTCAGATGGCATCCCTCTCCAGTAGGGTAAAATATATCTCCTGTCATTGCCATTATTAAACCACCACAGCCTGCCAGGTGATTGCCTTTTAGGACAAGCCAGAGAACAATCTTTACTTAGGATTCTTCCTATCCACAAATGAACCCTTCCTAGAAGCCTCCTCTCCCACTCCAGCCACTGCCCTCCTGTGCTAGTACCAGAATTTGAACTTAGGCAAACACAGGCAAGAGGAGTGAGACCATCATTTTGACTCCCCTTTTAGAGACTGGGCTTCCATGGACAGGCTGGACACCACTCAGGATGAGCTTAGAGGTTTTGTAATACTTGCCAGGCACAATGACAAGGACAGGGTCAGAGTGACATGGGAACCTATGCATGTGCTTCTAGTCGAGATGGGAAACAGTTAAGTCTCCACGCACAGTGTGAGGTCTTTGTGAACTTCTTGTAGCTGACATAGTGATCTCACTGATGGAGACTAGGGCCAGCATGATGCCTCAAAGGGAATATGGATTTAATAAACATCCAAGCTTGCTCTCTGCTCATCCAGTGTGTTTAATATTATCATTGTGGCAATGTCAAATGCTGCGGCTAATTCTAAACTAACATTTTAGGCTATATGACTTGCAGTCTAATTGACATTATGAACAGTGTGCCCTTAGCCTACTAAATATTGCTTGACATCAATTATTATTAGAAGGATGTTGAAATTATAATCATGCATACAATTGGCATTGGTAGGTAGAGTTGAGCCTGTCCAGAAAGTGGCACAAACTAGCAATTTGCAGTGCTAGATTTTGTGAGAAAATTTTGGTTTTAGAACCCTCATTAAAATTTCTCAGTGTCCATTTTATCAGGGAATTTAGAATGTATGCAGAATAGAATAATTGTTTGAGACATTATCTTGTGATTGTAAAATAGCAGTGTGAAATTCATATAACCTTCCCTCAGTATGTGGATGGGATGAATGGATTTTAAGAACTATACTGAGACATATAATTCTTCAAAGTATATATGAAATCAAAACAATTGTCCTTTAAATTGACAACTTTGCTATGGGTTTTAACTTTTAAATAGATCAGAGATGATGTGGGAATACATGAACTTATGCACAACCACCACCACTCCTGCCAATAGATGAGACATTTCAAAATTCATGCACTCATTGTCTTTTTTTCGTATAAATCATCACCTATAATTTAGTGTCCCTGCCTTTCATGTCTAAGGAGTTGTCTACACATTACATTTGAGTTAGAAAAATGGATATCTCTGTATATATCTCTGTAGAACTAAATGTGCGCTTTACACCTCTAACTTTATCCTAATGTAGACATCCATCACATTTAATTTTTTTTTTTCTGGTACCAGGAATCGAACTCACAACCTTGTGCGTGCCAGGCAGGAGCTATGCCACTGAGCTAAATCCCCAGCCCCCACATTTTGAAATGTTATTTTATTTTTTTGGAGCTGCTGGGGCCACTGAGCTACACTTTGGCCCCTAAAATAATTTTTGATGCAATATTTTAAAACTTCTCCATCAGGACTTGACTTTTATCTGGTTCTATATTTTTTCTCAGTGTCTTAGACAAACAAACTTTTTACACTCTGTTGGTCAGCTTTCAGTGGCTAACAAATGTTTGAAATAAATTTTAAAATAGGAAAGGTACATTCTGGCTCAGTTTTGGATGTTTCACTATAAGGTCAGCGGTTCTGATACTTTTGGGCATGTGGCAAGACAGCACATCACGGTGAGAGTGTGTGGTAGAGCAAGCTGCTTACCTGTGGTAACCAGCAAGTGAGAAAGAGGAAGAGACCAAGGTCCCACAAGCCCCTTCAAGGGTGATCCCCAATGACATCACTTCCTCTCACCAGGCTCTGCCTTCTAAAGGCTCCACCATCTTCCAGTGACACCACAGGCTGGTGACCAAGCCACCTGGGAAGCTACAGCACCATCCCCTCACACACATGTGCAGTGTCTGCTTCACTCTTTGCTTATTTTCTCTAGAGGAGAGTGGTCCTGAAATCAATAGGCTATTTGTACCATCAGCTTTGCTCTAATGTTGGAGAGTAGGGAAGGATAAAATAACATTGCACAGCAATACATAATGGAGGGAGAAATGTACTATTAAGTGGAAATTATGCTGTCATAGGTCTTACAGAGCACAGTTTAGTTTTTAAAATTCTTGTGTTTTAGGTAATTGAAAGAAAACCTCATCAAAAATGTTGATGTAGTGGTATATGTGACCATACTATTGTATTTTAAAAATAAGGTGAAATTTTCTGGCATTGAAAAAGGTGAGTAGTTTAAATCTGACTTATATAATACTTCACAAGTACAGTTTTTGTATAAGGTGTTTTTGTATTGCTTCAAAGACATATTTTCCACAACTGGAAATTTTAGTACTATCAAGTTATAAAATAAGGCTTCTTAGGCCTGAGGCTGTAACTCAGTGATAGAACATTTGCCTAGCAAGGCCCAGGGTTCAATCCCCAGCGCTGCAAGTAAAATGAAATTGAAAAAAAAAAAAAAAAAGAAATAAAATTAGACCCTTCCAAAGCATGCAATATTTAAAATTAAAGTTTATCATCAGTTTGCCTAAAAGTTACCTCTCTGCTCCATTTAGGTGAAGTCCCAGTGTAAACAACTGGATAAGCTCAGTTACAATTACAAAGAAAAAGTGTGGGGGAGGGGTTGGAAGTAGAATAGTGTTTTTACACCCTGTAAGTGCAGGGCAATTTATCTTCTAGAGAAAAGGGAGAAACAGAAAATCACTTGAGTTTCAGGATCCCCTTTCACTTTTACGAATACCCGAATTTTCAGAGGTATTATAACTCAGAGGCAAACTAGAGGGAAAAGACAAGCAGGCCCTGCCCTCCTCCTGGTGCTCACTTTGACAGGGCCTGCCCAGCACCACAGGGAGACCGGGTGAGTGGCAGCCTCCCCTCTTTGGGGTCTCTCGCCTTTGTAAATTTGTCAGTCCATCCATGAAGTTTGTTTGAACAGTTTGGTACTTAATGGATGATTGTATTGTATTGTACCTCCCACAGCAACACATCTTTTCTGTATTTATTTTAAATAAAGGCTTTCTAGAAGCCGCAGGGCTTAAGCTGTAGGACATAAAGAAGTAAAAGTGCTTGTCCAGATCCTGCACAGGCAACAGGTTACTAAAATGCCTTGAGGTTGACACTGCAGAAGTTTCTGTGAACCCAAGAGCCTGTCAGAGGCTTCCTTTGTCACAGAGTGTGTTGGTCAGCTTTGGAAGCTAGCAGGGGAAAGCAAAGGGCCAACACGTTCTGGATGCATGCACTCTAGGCTGGTGTCTGCCTGTGGAAACTGCAGCTCAGGCCAAGGAGTCCTGCTGGTCCCCTGGGGACCACGCACACAGGGCTCCTGGAGGAAAGGACCTGCTTCACTCTGATGGAGACATCTTCGTGGTGTCTTGGTGGAAACAGTTGTGTTCGAGGGCATGAATATGAGATGCTGCTGGACAAAGCCTACCAATGACATTCTATGAAGACAAATTTGAAAACCCTGTGGGGGAAAAGAAATGATTCTAGAAGTGATGCCCATTTCAAAAGTATGAACACAACTTGGGATAGCACTCTTCTGCATTCAGATATTTTCAGACATCTTCAGTGAACATGTAATTTTTTTGTTTGTTTGTTTTGTTTTTTTCTGTACTGGGAATCAAACTCACGACCTCGCGCTTGCCAGGCAGGCGCTGTGCTGCTGAGCTAAATCCCCAGCCCCCAGTGAACATGTAATTTTATAACAGTGATTTCATTGGTAACCATGTGGAATGGGAGAATCTGTGGTATAAGAATTTCCATTTGCCCATAATGATAAGCCATGAAAATAATTTAAGTGACTTTTCACTTGTTTTTCTTGTAATAACTGTAAATGTGAGTCCCACTTTTGAGAAAAGTAATTACTATAAATTCTTACTGAATTGTAGGTTTATTGTTCTGCCTCCAAACTATGATGAAGAGTAGTCAGATTTTTCCTCCTTTTAGCATTGTTAGGAATATAGTTCATTACATTCTTTTTTTTGGTATGAGGAATCGTACTTAGGTGCTGTGCTGCTGAGCTATATCCCTGGCTAATCCGTTACATTCTCATTGCATAAATAACACAAAGAATAGTACTTCCTTCTTTGCTTTGGGTGTTAGGAAGTGCAGAGGAAAATTCTACCACCTGTAACAATCCACTGGATGACTAGACATGTATCCATACGTGCTTTTGCTAACTTGGATGACGCTGAGTTGATCTTAGTACATTAATTTTCTTCTCTCATTTTTCTTGACCTAATTCCTCTTATGCTTTGCAACCTCTTTGTATTTTACCTATTTTAAAAAGCTAGTTCAAGGGCCGGGGATATAGCTCAGTGGCACAGTGCCTGCCTGGCAAGTGTGAGGTCGTGAGTTCCATTCCAGTACAAAAAAACCAAACCAAACCAAAACAACAACAACAAAAAACACCCCTAAAAGCTAGTTCAAAACATTTGAGAAGCTAAATGAAAGACTTCCATAGAGATTCCCCTTACTGTAGTTCTCTACCTGCGCAAATATGTAACTTGCACCAGTTGTATAGAAAGCCAACAATACTCGGTGGTTAGTGATATAAGCTGATGTGGTGGCACAGTGAGATCCAAAAGACATTAGTTAACTTACATTAGGGCAAAATGACCAATTATTAGAGCACAAACTGCATAAGGTAATCCTGACTGGTTTCTGAAATGATTGTGAGAAAACACAGGTCTGGCTTTGTCCATCTATAAAATTATCTTTACAATAGCAGGCTGTGGTGCTCTGGCTGATATAAAAGGTTAGTGCCGTGGTCCAGGTTGCTGTTTTAACCTTTGTAAGCCTCTCTTTTAGCATTTGTCACATAGGATAATGGTGGCCCCTTTCTCATGGATTACTGTGACGTGGTAATTACAAGAAATGAAAGCTCTTATGAAAACTCCTTATACAATAAGCGTGTAATAAGTTTTGGTTTGTAAATTAACACTTGGTTATGTGCCTGGCTTAAAATAGTATTGTAGAAAAATAAACAAATGCATAGTTGTAAAAATATTAAGTTTTACAAACTTAAGCTTTTGTTATGATATTCTTTAAATGATGACTGCCTGTGTGAAATACTTTACAGTGTTCAGTGTGTAAAATAACGTTTTAATAATTTCCTATTAATCCCGCACATTTCCCTCTTGCCCTATAATGCTGCCATGAAAACCAAAGCAACAAAATTATGAGAATCTATGAAATCAGTGACTTGATTAGACAGCAAATCATTTATCTCTTTACAAAAATTCCATTTTGTCCCCCAAAGTTTAATTTAATACCTTTGATTTAATGTCTGTTTGGGGTTCACAGAAGCACCATTCTAAAATGGAATGCCTCTGCATAGCCCCAGAGACCCTGCCTGTATCAGTCTCCAGAGAGACAAACACTGTAACCAAAGGTGCTCCCTTGGGGTCGAAGCGTGGAACTTTGCTGGCTACATTAATTGACCAGCTGGAAGAAGTTGGGGCTCTCTGTCAGATTTCTCCTGCAGCTTAAAAGGTGGGCAAACACAAATAAAAACAGCTAGATCAGGAAATCAATCATTTTAAGTAACGAAAGAAAAATTCTTGAGGACTGTTTTTGGCAAAAATATAGTTACTCCATTAATAAGATTGGTCTTTTTGCTCTCTGTTTTCGTGTTTTCAGTGTTGGTGATTGAACTCAGGCCCTTTCCATGCCAGGCAAGTACTCTACCACTGAGCTACATCCCCCACCCACCTCTGTTTTAAAAGGAGACAAAATTATATCTAGCTACACGTCACAACACAAATGCATTTTAAGGACATTATGCTCAGTGAAATTATGCTGGGTCAATCAGAAATAAGGTCCTTGAATAGTCAAGCTCATAGATACCAAGAGAGTGGAGGATGCTGGGGCTGGGGGCGAGAGGGAGAATAGGGAGGTATTGCTTCATGGGGCAGAGTTTCTGTCTGTAATAATGCAGAAGTTCCGGGCAGGGATAGTGAAGACAGTTACGCAGTTTTGTGGATGTACCTACTGCTGGTAAACTGCACGCTTAAGGATGGTTGGAGTGGTTAATATTGTTCTTTGTATTAAAAGTCCCCCCTACTGTACCTAGCTTTTCCATCAACAAAATGTCTTGACCCCTTAATTATGACAACTCACCCATATCCTGTTCACTTTTTTCTTATTGCTCTAACTCCACTGAACCTGCTGAATACCCTCTCTGCTCTCTTTACATAAGTACACCACTGCCTGTGTGTCAGGTGAGATCTTAGGAAGCAAGGTCTTTAAGCATTTCCTCTTCACTCGGTGTTGTTACAAGTGTACCTAGCCCACGCTTAGTGAAGGAGATATTGCTGGTTCCCTTAGTTTATTTTCAGTTCTGTTAGAAAAGTTTGCCTAAATGCACACATGTAATCAGTTATGCATGGTGAGACATAATGAGATTTGGGCGCTGAGAAAGCCAATGGCTTTGCTGTTGCAAGAATGTATAGTGTTAATAGGTCACAACCTGTCTGTCGAGTAATTAACATACTGTAGGAGTATAAGAAAGAGCAATAAGGAAAACTGGTCCCTCTTTTCCTGAACATGGGAAATCTTTCAAAAGAGGAATCCTTATTGAATTTGTCTTTCCTTAAATTAATTCTGCTCTGTGGCCTAGTTCCTTTTATTCTTCAAACTATTATGAACCACATCTGTGGAATTCTGTATCGGCTATTTTGAAACCAGCTGTTGCCAAGAGTCTTTTACTTGAGTTGAAATTAAGAACAGATTTGAGGGTCGTTTACCTGCTGTGAAGTCCTGATGTAGTTACCAAAAACTGCAAATGGTGAGAAAATGTGTTTGTCATTGCTTACACTGCTGGTATGTTTTCTACAATACTTTTGCCTCAGATGGGAACTATGGTAACTCTAAGGTCTGCCATCATTATTTGTTAATGCAATCTTTGTTGTTGCTCAAAATATCTGCACAACAAAAATGAGTAAAACAACATCTGTGTTACAATAAGACTGTTGCAGGGGTCAGTGTGGAAGTCCTCCCCTCCCCCGGTAGAAAACAAAAACAGATTGTTAAAAACGCTGATTTCATGAGAATATTCTCAAGATTTTCACCATGGGGAAAAATGAGTGTGTAGGCATTCTCTATCAAATAAAATGGGTACATTTTGCACAGAATCTTTAGGTATTTTCAGACTTGGGTATGGAAGAGAGATGAAAACATTTTCACACGTCTTTGAAAGAACATGAAAAAGTCTCCAGTGTGGTTGAGCAATGTAAATTACAACCAGTTTGACTTTAAATTATCCTGTGCATAAGTAACTCCACAAGAGAAGGCTTCTCGGTAAGAAGCTTGCCCAGCATAAACATGAGAGAATATGGATGTAGGTCCCATTAGAGGCGATTCTGTGTGTGTGTCTGTGTAAGAAATGTGTATTACCTATTTCATTACCAGAGTACTCATCATTTTCAATAGAGTGAAAATTTAAGAAAAAGGATTGAGATAGTTTGAGACCAGGATTAAAAGTATTCTATGTGTTAACTTCAAGCAGGCTGAAACCACTTCACAGAGGACTCCATAAAATATAATCACAACTTTGCTGCTATCCTCTAATGGGATTACCATGTGTTAAATTCCAAATCAACTCACCCAATGTGCTATTCTTCCCTTCCTCTATATTCTCTCTCTCTCTTTTTTTCTCCCTCCATAGTCTCAATACAAACCATTCTCTGAGTGTAAGCCTCAAGAACAGATTTCAGGAAAGAACAGCAAGATAGTGTTTGGTACTATTCTTGAAATATCAGTGATTAAGTAGCCTATTTCCGCATATAACATTACCCACTACAATGTAAAACACATACACATTTTATCAGAGTTATCCATAATCCCCTCGGAAATTTGTAAATGTGAGTTCAGAGAGCAAAATATTGCTCCCTGACTTAGTACATAATGTCATTCTTAGTACATAATGTCATTATGTATATAAGCACATAATGTCATTCTTAGATATAATTTAGAAAATCCTAATAAATTCAGAGATAGAATTAATATCAATATTTACTAATAAGTAGTGTACTGAACTATCTAATCATTACACTTACATTTGTGAGCATGCATATTTAATACATATGTTTTAGTTTGTCTTGGAGTTCATGCTATAGCTAGAGTTTCAATTTGCACTTTCAGACAGACAAGGCCTGGCGGGGGGGCGTCTTTTTGCTGTTTGTTTGCTTTTTACTCTTAGCTATTCACTGGAATACCTGAGAACCCTTCTCACCAACCACTGCCATCACAGAACACTGTTATCAAATTACTGGAAGGAGCAGAGATCTAAATGCTGAAGAAAATAATTCATTAGACAATAGCAAGGGTACTATTTTTCCCCATCTATTTCATCAACCAGAATTACTGACTGTTATGAAGTTATAAATATCCAAAGATCAACAATTAGTACTGCCGATTTTGCTCTGCTTACAAATTGTAAGTTACCTAAATATTTCAAAATAGAGATGCACAACTAGGGACTCCCAAGGGCTTATATAATGTGTAGAAACAATATCCTAAATCTTTAATAGTTACCTTCGTTGTTTGAAGGTATTAAACAGTTGAAATTTTGGCAAGGCTAAACATGGTTATAGGGGTAGCATGTGAAAAAAAAGGAGTAGCATGTGAAATCTTACTGAATATTTAATTTTCATACTTTTTGGTGTGTAGAGTAAGCTAATAATGGTGTGTTAACAAACAAAGACCAGTGACTTTGTCTACAATCAATGTAAATACATCTCAACGTGGTGATGAAATGTTGCGGGCCCTCCAGCTGCAATTTCTTGGGTTTGCCACACTGGCACCAGAATTTAACTCTTGTACATCTATCAAATTATGTTCTCAGATTTGTGTGCATTGTAGAGAAATGTGGAAGAAAGGAAATCGTTTAAAAGCACAATATTATTGCAGACAGACCAAGCCCTGAGTGAAATCACATGTGGGTGATTTAAGAGAAGACCCTAGACATGCTTGAAAAAGGAGGTAAATCACGAAAATCTTACAATTTTATGTGGAGGAGTCTGGAAGTTTTCCTCACTGTTCGCTGATCTAACTTGTCAATTTTCAACACATGGAAATTATTAGTGCAACACTAGTATGAAATTAGAACCAAGAATCAGATGAATAATATTTATTCCATCTTTTCATATGTTTCAAAACACTACCAAATTAAAAGTCGTATAGTACAACTTTTAACCTATGTTGGAGTTTACATATGCATATATGTGATATCTATGCATGTTATTTATGTAATTAGTTGAATTGGGCAATACTTTTGTGGTGAATTTTCATTGTGTATTGTAATGAATTGTGGGCATTTCAATACTTTTCTGTGAATCACACTTAGGCATTCAGGCTGAAATCAACAATTGTCCATGACCTTTAACATGCCTGCTTTCCAAATTAGTGCCGATCATTAACCACAGGGAGCTTACATTTTATGATTTGCGGATCCTTCCTCGCCGTCTTCCTCCCTTTCTCTCCCCCTCCTCCGCTGAAACACACACATACACACGAAGACATCTCGCACATGAAGAATGGCCCCGCGCCCGATTTCCAGCTCTGCCAGGGCACAAGCACCGCCCTTTGTAGCTCGTCGGTGCAGAAGGAGTTTCAGTTATCAATGCCATTAGGTGGGGAGGGCCACGGCCGCGCGAGGAGAGTGCTGGGCACAGAGAAATGCCACCGCAAAAGGCAATGCCGGGAACGCAGCGCCAATTGTTCAGCAGAGCCACGTTGGGCGCCTTGGCCAGAATCCACCTCCACTGCGGAATTATCACGCGGAAAGGCAGAACAACATGGCTAAAAGCCTGGTAGGAGCAGATAGTATTGCCCCTCCGCAGGCCACGGCGCCCCGGCCTACGTCACAGCGGATCGTGGGGCGCGCCCCCCGTCCCTCCTCCTCCCCCTCTGGTCTAACTCCCTCCCTCCGCCCCGACCCCTCCCTGCCAAGTACCGGAAAAGCTTCTGGATTTCTTCTTCTAAGATTTCTATTCCCATACTCAATTTATTGCAACGAACTGCGACCCGTGAAGAGTAGTGGAGGTGAAGAAATGAAGTTTTAAGAACAATAGCAAAATGAGTTGAACTTTAAAGGATAAAGTAAACACCACCGGTGACAATCGAGTTCAGACGCCACTTTGTACGGTAGTGGTTCAGTCTTTCCAGCAAACCCTGGAAAGACTCTGGATTCAAAATGCTCTGGATGCAAGACTTCCGGGAGTGGCACTCTCCATCCTAACTCCCCAAAATGCTCCTGGGAAGTTCAGTGAACACTTGTGCCTCAGGGACCATCGGGAGGGTCTCGGCGTTTAGATCCCACCTAGAGGCTCAGTGCCAAGGTGCCTGAACTGGCTGGACCTGCATCCCGAGCACGTCTCCACGCATGGATGCGTGTGTGTGTGCGTGTGTGTGCGCGCGTAAACAGCCTCCAGGAACTGGAGCTGTAGCAGCCTGAGACCTTGGGAAGAAGGGGCGACCACTAGCCGCCCGGATCGTGATTCAGTGCTATTAGGGGAAGGATTATCCGAGTCTGAGTCATCGCGAACCTCCAGACTTTCTCTGCAGTGTGGCAGAACTTTGCGCTGATGAGACAATAGTGGAGCGTGTGCGTTTCCTACAGGGCAGACCATTCCCGGGCTGGGGGAAGCCTAGGGCCTGCGCTGGGCCGCGGGAGCCCGGCTCCCTCCTCGCACCGCGCAGCCCTGGGATCGGGGCTGGCTCCCGGACCCCCACCCGGCGGCCGCGTCCCGGGCGCGCGCGGGCGACGTGGGGAGTGGGCCGGGCGCGTGGCGGGCCCCGTGTGCCCTCGCGCATCCCCCGCTCCCGGGCGCAGCTGGCGCGGTCGGTGTAGTGCAGCGCTCTGCTCCTCGCCCCGGGCGCTCGGCTTCACCTTCAGATGCGCGGGGCGTGCGCGTCCTCCACCCCGCGTCCTCCGCCACCCGGCCAAGGTAGGGGCTGCGGGGCTGAGGAGCTGCGGGGCCCGCGGGCTGGTGGGGGCGAGAGGGCCGGGGGGCTCGACGTACCCGGGACCCTGATGTGAGCCGTGGGGCGGGGGCGCGCCAGAGAGGGGCTCCTCGGGTGCGGGGAGGGCGATTTGTCTTTCCCTGTCGGTAGTTGCCCTGTACTGCAATTCCAGGAGAGGGGAAGATGCAACTTCGGGCGGCGGGGCGAGCGCCCTGGAGGTGGCTTTTTACCGCAGTGGAGGGGCGGGGTGGGGGCCGGGGTGGGAGCGCGGAAGAGGCTCTGGCTTTGTACACTTCGTCAAAGGCGTCGCGGGAGGAGGGGAGCTCGGATGCGCTTTCCATCCATTAGGAGACAAAGAGCAAATTGCCTTACTTTAAAGTAAAACGCTCCGGCTAATGAAGGTGGGTGATGGGCTGCGGGGCCCGAGGAGCAGCTTCAATTATTAAGGGTTTGGCGGATGGGATCGATGCCTTGTGGCACTGAGCGCGGCTGCCTGGGGCATGTGTTTGCGTGTGTATTGGGGGGGTGGTCTTTGCTGTCCCCTTCCAGGGTGACTGTCCATCAGCCAGGAGCTTTAGAGTGACCTTAACATTAAAGAAGTGAAAGCTTTGGGAAGAAAAGTTCGTGATGGGTGGAGGCGGGGGCGAGGTTCTCTAAGTGACTCGGAGTTGGGTGGGGGTCTGGAAGGCAGCGACTCCTCCGAGATACGTCCAGTCTTGCCGGGGTCAGAGCAGTGTTGGGGTGGGGGCGGTATTGATGGCGATACACGTATATGTATACACATTACACACATATACTCACACCCACACAGGGGTGTATAGAAGAAAAGAATGCAGTGGGGTGTGTGCCGGCTGGGGTGGGGGTTGGAAAGGCGCCTCCTCTGCCATTTCCAGGGAGCGCTAACAAACTGAATAGTTACGATCAATATTTAGATTAAACCGCCTCGTCAAGTTTTAAAGAAACTTTGTATGAATAAGTTTAAAACCCAGCCGAGTGGGGTATTTAAACCAGAGGTTTATGGAGGAAGGTTGGCGTACGGTGACGATCAGGCATTGTGAGCCAGAAAGCTAGTGGATCTCTGCAAATAGGGACCCATAAGAATCGGCTTTTTACCCGAAAAATGTGGGTCTGTAAGTCAGCCTCATTTATTACCAGCGTTAATAAGCTTCCCGCAGCCGACCGGGATCAGCCCAGGAGCTCTGGGGCTGTTTGCATCTCACTCATTCCGCTGGCTTACTGATAAAGAGTCACTTGGTCTCCGGGTGTGCAGACATCAACTTGCTCAGCCCTCTTTTTAAATATATTCATTCTGTGCCTTATTTAATCCAGATGCACAAAAAGCTATTTGCTGCCTCATTGTTGGTTTACATTTTTTGAAAAGGCGACTGGTGTAACCTGTGGAATTTGAAATGCAAATAAAAGCCTGTGGGAGTTGAGGCAGAACAAATCAGCATTTATAAAGTGAAAAAGATTTAATGTCTTTGAAATCATTGCAGGGGAAGAAAACTGGAGGGGGAGTGTGATTTTTTTCATGGAGTTAATTGTGACGTCAGGTCTTTTGGAGAAGATGTTATTTTTAAGGTCTGAAACCCTGGTATGTAAAGTGCTTACAGGAAAAACAGATTACAAGATTAACATCTGTTAACATGGTCGTTTATCTCCAGCCAAAAATAGGTCAGTTCTTTCTTAAGGAAGTATGATTGCTAGCGCACGCTTAAATAATAAAATAAAAATAATGAGTTCAAAAATTAGGGACGAGAGTCTGTTATGATCTGACCTGTGATAAACATGTTCAGATTTCGAAATCAGTTTGAGGTCGAAGTCTCTTCTGAGTGTCGAGAACAACTCTACCCTGAGTCCACCCCTCCCGGATGATCCCCTCCTCCCGGCTCGTACCTCCCTCACCCGACTGCTAATTTCCCTTTTCGTCCATTGTGGAAGTACAAGATATATTTAAATGGTTGTCTGACGCGCTCCCTCCCCCAGTGAAGAAGGCAAACTCTCTCGTAGATGGCTAACTTTCAGAGCTCTGCTGTTGTTTTACCATTATATGAAACGGCAGAGAAGATAGAGAAAAAAGAAACTGCTTTCCAAAGTCTCCCTGCCCCCTGGGTGTGAGTGACGGCTCTCCTGGCCAATCCGCAGCATCTTTCTCCATCCCGGAGGTAATTTGGGGTGTGTGCGTGTGTGTGAACGCGCGCGCGGGCGTGTGCACGCGCCTGTGTGTCTACACACTTAAGTCCCACCAGCCAGCCCGGCTAATCCAAAGCCCCTGCATTTGCACAGATGTGTGATGTAAATGTGGACACGCTTTTATCAAGTCTGTCCAGCTAGATGCTCAAGCAGCAGTTTATATGAAGACCCTGCCCCCTCCGAGTGTTCTCTAGTGAAAAATGGGCATCAGAGGCATTTTCACATTCAAGTCGAAACCTGTAGAAAGGGAAGAAAAGAGGAGCGATGTGATTAGACTTCTCAGCAATTGAGGAATCGAAATGTGCAGCTTCCTGCGCCTTAGTCCTGCCCAGCAGGCGCGCCCCAGCGCCTTTCGGGTGCGAGCGATGGAGCTCACTGGCTGGGAGTAAAACGTGTAAAGAACGAGGATTGTTGAAACTGATGTTAACTCTAGAAAACCGAAGGCAGCCTGCCAACTTTACACTTAATTGCTCACTAGAAGTTGATACTCGTTGGCAAATTCTAGAACGCGAACTGATCGCAGCCAGTGGAAGTTTTGTGCCCACCCCACTTAGGAGCGCGGCGCCTCGCCGCGTCTGCCCCGCACAATGAGCATACTCGGAGGTGGCATCAGGGGCCACGGCACGCTTCCTACAACTTCAAGTCCCACCGACTTCCTGGGAACGTGGTTAGTGTAGCACGCGTTTTTAGGACGCGCGCGGACCAGACCGGGACCGTTTAAATGCTGGGGATACGGTGTCTAGGGCAGCCCCGTGGGCTGCTGTGCTGCAGTCCCCTTCGGGTTGGTGATGATGCAATGATGGGTTAAGGATCCACGTGTCCTTTCCCTCTCCGGAGACCCCTGCAGGTGGGGTCCCGCAGGGACCTTGTGCACACGGGCGTGTGGGTGCCAGGTCGCGCCGAGGTCACCTTAAGGGTCCACAGCAACCCACACCAAATCCACCCCCCATCCAGCTCGGTTCAGAGGTGGTGTCCGCGTCGCACCTCTCCACCCACGCGAGCCATTTCCGTCCCTCCTGCTGGAGTACCAGCGGATTGCCCCTCCCGCGGCGTGGGGAGTGGGCCCGCGGCGCCTAGATTCCTTCCTCTCCCGGAGTCTCCCCGCCGCGGCGGGTGGGTGCGGCTGGGGGGGTCCCGCGGGGCCGCCTCGCGCTGGGGGCGGGGCGC